>NW_022170249.1:26544967-26545741 GCF_008802855.1 Photinus pyralis
AAGTCGAGTACTAGATGATCAAGGACAAGTTGATGTAATATACACAGACTTCCGCAAAGCTTTCGATATTATCGATCACAACTTAATTATTAAAAAGATAAGAAGTTTTGGATTCAGCGACTCTCTTAGCCTGCTCTTTACATCATACTTATCTAATCGTCTACAGTATGTATGCTATAATAATTTTAAATCCGAAGTCTTTATTGCATCCTCTGGGGTGCCTCAAGGACCCCTCTTGTTCCTTCTATTTATTAACGACATTACCAAGGTACTCTCCTGTAAGTGCCTATTATTTGCGGATGACTTAAAAATATTTCGGAAGATTGGCTCTGAGAGCGACTGTGTTCACCTGCAAGAACAATTAAATATTATTCATGATTGGTGTACTGATAACAGATTGGATCTAAATATTGGTAAATGCAAAATATTGTCTTATACTAGAAAGCATAATGTGATTCAGTATGATTATTGTATTGACTCTGTTCCTCTTAATCGTGTGACCGTTGCAAAAGATTTGGGAGTAGTGTTTGATCAACGGTTAAATTTTTCAAACCACATTCAAGCTATTTCTGCGTCACCTATACACACATTGGGTTTCATAATTCGTAATAGTAAACCGTTTAAAAATACTGATACGTTGTTGTCCTTGTATTGTGTTTTAATAAGGCCCAAATTGGAGTATTGGACCCACATTATCTCAATTGAGAAAATTCAAAGAAGATTTATGAAGTACGTTTCGTTTAAGCAAGATGGTGTCTATCCGGCTAGAGGTTG
>NW_022170249.1:26545841-26667612 GCF_008802855.1 Photinus pyralis
GAAGTCTATTATTGCCTTCGCACCTTACACCCCTCGGCGCAAGCGCCTCGTGATGTAATCTTGGTGCTCAGGCAATAATAGTGGACTTCTCTACCTTGATATATAATGTACTATTATTAGTAATAACATTGCTATTAGCAAAAACTTTAAACATTATATTTAACTTCATATTATTTATACATTTTTCCTTTCCACCTTTGTATTTCTATTGATCCCAATTTGCGTTATTGGTAGAAAAGGGTTGCTGGGACGAGATGTCACGTTGGTGATGATTATCGGGAATGATGTTTCGTTCGGAACTATCATGATAGGACTGAGTAGAAGTAGAGGTATGCCAAGTATGTTCAGAAATTTCGTTGTTCGATAACTGCATGTTCTGTTCAGAGTTTTCATGTAAATACCGAGGTTGCAGTGTCAATAAAGTAGGTGTCGTAGGTGATGGTCCAGAAGAAACATCAATGTTTAATAACTGAATCTTCTGTTGAGACTTTTCCTGAACACGACGAACAGGATTAGATCGTGGCAAAGTATGTGACGTAAATGAGGGTCCAGGAGGAACCTCATTGTTTAATAACTGAATGCTCCGTTGAGAATTTTCATAAACATGATGCTGAACAGGAGTGAAACTTTGCGAAGAATGTGGCCTATTGGATGGTCCAGGAATTTCTTCCTCCAGTAATTTCATAACTGCTATGCGAAACTTTATTTTTTGCCTAGGGTTGAATACTCTTACATACGGAAGTAAACTGTTAAAAAATGATTCGTCTTCATCCATTTCCTTTTTGAACCGATTTTCCTCCCTTTTTTTTAAGTAAGCAATTTTTTCTTGTTCTGCCTTTAATAAACCTTCCCCGATTGTATCAGTTATTTTTCCTACTTTTTGGGTTTTCATCTTTTTGGGTAATGCAGTAGCCGAAGGTGAAAGTGGAGTCGATGAGCGAGAAATTTGTGCCGAATGGGGTGTGGTAGGCTGTGATTCTACCTCGCTGGTAAATTCGTCTGTGCTGTTTGCTACGTGGTCCACCTCAGTTTCTTCAAAAGTCTCAGTTTCAATTGTATCAAAATTTCCTGTAGATTGCCTAGGTAAACATTGATCTTTTAAAAAAAGGAGTGACTGAAAATATGGCCAATCCGAATGTTCACTGTCATCGTCTTCAACTCCATCCCCTGAACGCTTCGATGGCATTTCTAGCAGTTTCTTTTTAAAAGTTTCCCTGAGTCGTTTCCAGTGTGATTTTGCAAGCGTAACTGAAAAGAGAAAAAAAAAATGTTATTAGTATTAACCTTCAGTTGTTCTGTTAAAATTTCTTTTATAAAAAATCTTGTAAAAATAGATACATTTCTACTTACAATTACTTGTAAAGAAAAACATATTCTCACGACAAGCTTTTATATCACATAAAATAAAAACACCCTGTACATATATCGTCAGCTTAATTGTAAAAGCTCGTAACTCCAATTTTTGTGAAAATTGCATTTTAGCACCATCTGACGGACAAAAATGAATGCTATTGTTAAGAAAAGCTGGCAAGTCCATAAAAATTCGACATTAGAGAAATCACCATCAGCGTAAAACACGTAAATCCATACGTTTTAAAACTGACATTGTAAAACACGTATCTCCACCTTACTCATTAGTAAGGTTATTGTAGTGTAAACATGCGGTGTGGTGTTGCGCTCATTTATTGATACTAACTACTTTTGCTGCACTAAATTAATAGTTTTTGGAAGTAGCTAAGAGGTAAGTTGTAGCCTTATTGCTTTTGTTAAAATTTATCAGTTCTGGGAGTGATAACTCTGTAAAAAATCCCGTTAAAGTCTTAATTTGGATTTAGGAGTTTTACTCTTTTAAGGTATTATAAATTATTTATTAATTTAACGGAGTTACGATAAATTCTACTTACGAGCATTACAGACTTATTGTCATAGAAGAAATAATTCTAAGATAAGGTTTCTTGGAAAGACAGTATAACTAATCAATTCATTGCTTCCGTGTGTTTACAGGATGTCGCGTGGAAAAAAGTGCGTCAGTTTGGCTTTAGCCGGAGAAAATGACCCTCGGGCCATTTTAATGAGTAAGGTACGAAAGCGTAGAGCGGACATAGATAAAATATTTTACTAATTTCAAGTTATAACTCAAAATTAAGGCCAGCTTCGAGATATAAGTCGAAATTAAGACTAGCTTCGAGTTACAACTCGAAATTAACGGTAATTTCAAGTTATAACTCGAAATTAAGGTCAGCTTCGAGTTACAACTCGAAATTAACTGTAATTTCGAGTTACAACACGAAATTAAGATTAGCTTCGAGTTGTAACCCGAAATTACGTTTGAGTTCCCGTTATTATACTCTGTATTAATCCAATCCCGGTTACTAATTGTTCAGAGTTGACAGCTACTGGCGATTGTGTTTTAAATGCGGTATCGTGGTACTACTTTGTCGAAATGGAAGAACTGATCTCATTTTATTTTCGTATGGGTTTACAACAGTGTGAGATAGTGTCTTGTTTGGCGTTAAATCATAGCATATTTATTAGTGATCGCCACCTTAGACGTTTGCTGAGAAAACTAAATTTATTCAGAAGACAGAATTACTCGGATATAACCGATGTGGCAAACTTTATTGAAAACAGTGTTCACCAGCACAGCCAACTCCATGGGTATCGGTGGATGTATTTAAAATGCTTGCAGGCCAATTTCGTTGTGACACAAGAAGTTGTGAGACTGTTACTTCACATTATTGATCCGGTAGGTGTAGATATTCGCACTAGACGTAGATTACGTCGTAGGCAATATAAGAATAAAGGACCTAACTTTCTATGGCATATGGACTGTTATGATAAACTAAAGCCATTTGGTATATGTATTAGCGGATGCATCGACGGATTTTCTAGGCGAATAATGTGGCTGTATGCAGGGAACAATACTAGCGATCCAAGTGTGATAGCAGCCTACTATTTGCTAACATTAAAATCAATTGGAGGTTGTCCTAGAACTGTAAGGGCTGACATGGGCACTGAAAATGGCTTAGTCAAAGAAATTCAAATTAATTTAAGAAACCAGGCTTTAACGGATGATGGGCATAGTCTACTGCCTCCTTTTCTGTATGGAAAAAGTACATCAAATCAAAGAATAGAGTCGTGGTGGTCAATTTTAAGAAAACATCATTCACAGTTCTGGCTTAACCTATTTCATAAACTGCGAGAGGATGGTAATTTTTCTGGAGACTTTCTGGATAAAAACTTGATACAATTCTGTTTTCTAAAGATTATACAGGTAGGAAGGAAATACATATTCTATCAGATACGTAAAAAATAGTAGATATTTCTGCCGTAAGATAGTCTGAAGGCGGTGAAGCGTAGTTTTTGTTCACAATAAATGAAAAATGTAAGTAGATATTTCATTACTAATACTGATATTTTTAGGATGAACTGGACACGGTGGCCTTAGAATGGAACTTGCACAGAATATCGGGATCAAGAAACAGTGTTTCGCCAAGAGGTCGACCATTCACCTTGTATCATATGCCTCAAATTTACGATACTACAGACAACATTTGTCACATTCCAATTAATGAAATTTCAAACTTTGATGAATTCTGTGCATTTCCATCCAACTGTCCTTGTGACAGAGATGTTTATGAATTAAGCGTGATTTTAATGATTGAAAATGATTTGCACTTGGCTAGGAATGCACACGATGCCACAGATTTATATTTGTATCTACGAGCGAAGATAGTGGATCTTATGATTTAATACAACGGTGTATTGGTTATCACACAGTGTATGTCGATTATTTTACTTTATTCACATACATTCACATACATCGTTTTTATAATTATAAGTATATAAAAATAAAAACTTAACTTAACATCAATGTACTTGTATTTAAGCAGTCAATAATAATTAAATAATGTCTATTAACCACACATTCCCAAAGCAGTTGCTGCATTGCCGCGTTGTATTGCCAAGCTTATTTGTTGTTGAAGATATGTTTTGGCTTGACGAACTCTAGTTTTTGTTTGCAGCAAGGAACCTATTTAATGCCACAATGTTTTGGTTTCTTCGCTCCAGGTTCCCATGGTTTCAATGGCGAAAGCAACAAATTCATATGTTTCTTTAATATCTTTGTATTTCTTGTGCTTCAGAGAAACTGTAGAAGCGACTGCAGAACCTGAGAGCAAACAGCTGTTCTGAAGGTGTGAAGCAGCAAGTGTCGACGCAAACCAAAGAACGTCCTTTTTCCACGGAGTTATAGACATTCCGTCTGGGCGTTTACCATCCGTTCGGAAAAGGCCACACGGTTATAATAAATTTGGAATATCAATTGATACCAGAGCCCGTTTTAAAATATTATTTATGGCACTATGTCGTGAACTTTTTGAACAAGACAGACCATGATGTCCTAGAGAATTAAGAGAAGCAGTACAAATACATGTATGAAGATGGCAAATGTTTGAACCAATCCTTAAAGAGACTGCAATTTGTAAAGCTTGTTTGTCCAATAAAGTAGTACTCAAGGTAAAGCATTTAACCAGGCACCAGACTCTGGTTGTGATGAAGGAAGTCAAACAATCTTTATGTGGGGAAAATTTTTGTTATTACCTAATTAATATTAATATTTTTTTAAATACCCAAAAACTGTCTCCTTTTCAGAAGAAAGGATTTCATCCCTTAACTGTAGTTTTGCTATTATATTTGTTGAAGTCGGTTCACATACACTATGCAAAGATATCGAATCGCCTATTTTCCCTAGCGCACCTGATTTGGAGAATCACTTAGCTACAAACTCTGGTGTCTGAAGTAGTTCTTTTTGCGCTTCACCAACTAGTACGGATTTAAAATTAATCTTCGTAACCAGTCTCAAAATCTACTATTTCTTCTTCTTCGACACTATCGAAGTTTGTTAAAGCCTTTTCTAGTGTATTCGATCCCGATTCTGATTCAAATTTTTAAAAATCGTTGGGTATTTCATCGTCGGTAACGAACTGATTTAAACAATTTTTTATGAATACTGGCGGTGCTATAGGTGGTGTATAGGGAAATAATTGCGGTCACTCCATTCACTTCCAATTATTTTAGCAACAGCTTCCCATTCCGCGAAACGGAAATAATCTCGAAAACAAGGCACTTTAAGGCTCGTTCCAACGGTACAGAGCAGGTTTCCGGCTTTCCGGTATCTTGCACCGATAGGGGCAGGTTTTTCGCGCTGAGACTTCACAAAATAGAAGCGAGAAAAAGCACCAAATTAGACCAGTCTGCTTGTATACCCATGCAAAAAAGTCATCTGACGACGACCTAATTATTTTGGAGTTTGTGTTAATAATGTTAAATGGAATAAAGATGGCATGCATCCCATTAATCGGGAAAGAAAAGAATATAGACAATATTATCATTTATTTAAATCATAAAATTATTATAGAAAGTTTTCTCAAACACTGTCCCTATAAGAGCTTATTTATCCACAACCCCCGCGAGCGTCGGCAGAAAAAACTAAATTTTTATTCCGGCAAAAGCGTGCACGGCTGCACGCAGCATGGTAAAGTCTTTACACTAAATTATAAAGTTATGGCATAGTTACCGGACTACTTTTGTTTATGTAAGGAAGAGTTTTACTGACAGAAACCGATAAAATTAATAAACAATGAATTCTGTCCAACCGTTCACTTTCTTATCAATATAATTTGTTAATTTAGAGGACTTCAAGTACTAGAAGTGAAAAAAATAGTATATATACCACGGTAGAGAAGTCTATTATTGCCTTCGCGCCTTACAACCCTCGGCGCAAGCGCCTCGGAATGTAATCTTGGTGCTCAGGCAATCAGTAATCATATAATAATTGGGCTTCTTGTCTGATTGTAGGTAATTGTATTTTTTGTATACATAAATAAATAAAGAGCTTAATAAATTGTTATCAGTATGGATATTATTTATTTCAAAATAAAAATGAAAGTATAGATAACATACACAACTCATATAGATTCAGGAAATATACCTACATACTTATTATATTTTACAAATAGGCTACAAAATGAAATATGACCTCATTTAACATACTCTACTACAGTTCTACTTGAAGTTGTTAAATTAAATAAAGAAAAATATCTGTGTTTCGAGAAATACATTTCAGTATTATAAGGTTTTGGGTAACTTCTAACTTATACCATATCCATCACCCATACATTGGAACTTAATAAATTGTTAAACTCATTCCTGAACGTTAGGAAATTTTCGTAGGTTGTCGGAATTTGTAGTATGCTTGAACAAGTGTGTGCTATTGGAACCCGTGCAAATCCATCAGTACTAATGAAATCAATTGTGATTTTCCCTATTGGAAGATCTGACCCTGTGCAGAATCTCAGAAAAGATGATCGAGTTTTTTCGTCGCTTTCTTTAATAAATTTCTTCAAAAACTGAACAATTTGCTTTTTATCGTGAGACAAGTTTTCGTCCACTTTAAAAAGGGATATTATGTTTCTGTCAGTTGGCTGATAAGCCGAAAAAATGTAATCTATGTTCAATATATGTTTTATATAATTTAAGTGTGGTCTTATACATTCCCTCACAAAGGACGGTTTTTGAAGTATCTCTTCCTTTGCTATTTGCTCCAACATAACTTTTAAATTATGTTTATTGGGCAAACATTTTGCATCGTAATTGGTACAAAATTCTAAAAGGTCATCTTCATCGGCATCTTCAAAATTCTGTAATGAGTTTCTCAGTAATACAGCATCTGAATGTGAGACAAACTTAAGAAAATTTTCCAAAACTTCGTCATTATCTATTGGTTCATCTAAGGAAGACTTGAAGAAAGCGGGAGCTATCCTTATAGGGAAATATTTTTCAGAAACAAAGCTCTCTTTAATAATGTGGCCTATAGCGCTCCATTCCTCTTTCTGAAAATCATGTCTTAGGCATGGTACTTTCAATTCCGTACCCATTGTACATGTTTCATAAAAAGTATTAAAAAATTCAGATATTGTATCTCGTAAAACACCGCCCAAGTCTTCTGCCAATTCCGTCTTGCCATTCGGAAGTACCATTTCTATTTGCATGTTTTTAAAACTAATGTTTCTGTTTTTTACCGCATCTATAAGTTCTCTGAATACATTTCCTCTATGTAAAATTAATTTCTCAGTTGAACTTTTTTCTGACATGTCATTGTCATGCAGTGAACCTATATCTACAGTGTGCAGATTAAAAAATTCAGGTGAAGTATCATTGTGATCAAGACGAAATGAAACCATGTCCTCCTGATGACTCTGGAGATTGATATTCTGAAATTGACAAACTTATTTAGAATAAATGATAACGTTTAGACATGTTAATACGAGCACCTCATAAAATTAAATTAAAAGTTCTTAAGTCAGAATTTCTAGTTCGAAGTCGGAATTCCTAGTTCGAAATCGGAATTCCGAGTTCGAAGTCGGAATTCCGAGTTCGAAGTCGGAATTCCGAGTTCGAAGTCGGAATTTCTAGTTCGAAGTCGGAATGTAATCCAAATTAAAAAATGAAATTGTGTGGCCCTTCTACGCCTTCGTAGGCGAGTTATGCAAAGGTAAATGAAGATCCTAAAAATAAGTTACTTGTTAATTGTACACGAGTTTTTGATGGTGAGAAAAGTCAGTCAGTCAGGCAAAGTCAGAATTAGAAAATGTTTTAACTAGAAGAAGCTACCATGAAGATTTCATCCTTCCACAAATAGACATTCTGCACATGCACAAATGCGCAGAAGATGACTTTTGGCATGTGCGTAAAAGCTAAGAAAAGCTGTTCTGCAAATAGGAACGAGTTACGTGGATCGATGGAAAGACAGCCAGACCGACAAATCATTTCAAATCATTCTCATTTTGTTTATTGCCATACAATAGGTGGTCTAGGGGAAGAGATACACGGAAGACGGAAGACAGGCGGACGGACAGGCAAACAGACAGACAGAGTGACGGAAAATAAAGGGCTTTTCACATTTTTGCGGGTTCGGAGGGGCGTTACAAAAATGTTGAATGTAACTGTTTAACAGTAAAAGATATAGTCAAAGCGAAAAAATTACTAGCTATATAATAAAATGTAGTTACCTCTTCAATAAACGAAGCTAAATATCCGGAAATATTGCTGGTTGAAGGTTGGTTGATATCGTCTTCTCTATAAGCAACCGTGCTGGGTTGAGTTGATTGGTTGGAAACAATGTCGTTTTCAAAGTCATCACATAAATCGAAGACCATCTCATTCTCACTACTGTCATCTACCAGAGGAAGATCATTACCGCCTTCTTTGCATTTAACAATGGATAAATAAAACCGCAATTTATTTACTTTGGTTTCATTGTACATTTCCTCAACAGTTAAGTCGGTATCCACTGGGCTCTTGCAAAAATCAAGCAGACTTATTGTGAAGTTTTCAATAGGCCCAAAAGTCTTTGAAATATTGTTAGGGAAAAATAATTTTTTTGCAAATTCCAAAATATCTTTATTTTTGCTTGTCCTATCTACGTCGACTTTTCTTGTGCCTCCCCCTTTGTTAAGTCTAACTTGCGTTAGTTGTTTTGTGGTATCATTGAACGCCATAAATCCCAATTCAATAGCTCTGGTCGTCTTTCTATGCTTCTTCGGCTCCAATACGTGAGAAGATGCTCCTTTATTATCACTTCTAGCATTTCTGGCAGCCATTTTTTGGCGTAGCTTTTCAATTAAGCCATTTTTTTTGGGTAATAGCTTCCTCTGGCAAAAGTTTTTCACCGCTATTCTGTCCCCTAATCGAGGAATGTATTTCTTGAATACCTCCTCGTCCATTACTTGAATGGTGGCTTCATCAATCTGATAAACATACAAATTAAAGAAGTTGAGATATTATATAACTATCAATTCGTAGATATCGTCAGTGAAATGGATAAAATGTGATTAGCGGACTAGCCTATAATGTTATATATAACCTGTCAGGAAAGATTGGCGGTCACAGAACACTTGATCCCAATCTACAATCTCTGTTTTTCGTAAGGTGCTAGCGACTTCCGGGATAGTATCGTGTCAATGTTGAACGAAAAGACTTTTTGTTCAACATTAGCACGATCCTATTCCAGAAGCCGCTCGCATCTTAGTAAAAACAAAGATTGTAAATCGACACAAGGTGTGCTGTGACCGGTATTGCTAGTATAGGAGTAGGTATACTTACATTTTCTAACTTCATATTTTCAATTTCATCATTCGATAAGCCTCTCGTCTTTAAGAACTCTTCCAAAGACAAATTCATCTGTAAAAAATTAAATTGTTGCACAACCCTTAGCAATAACTTATAGGCACGCCATTACTAGCTTTACTGACGAGTTGAGAATGCATCCTTTTACCATAGATTAAATACTTTTAAAGAATGCTTTTACACAACGCAAATGAATTACGTAAAGGGTAAAGAATATTACTTACCTGTTCCAAGCAGTTTTCTTCACCCATGGTTCACAAAGAAATATAACAAAATTCGCTTACTTTGAGTTATTATTCTACTTAAGTCGGTCTAAAAGATAGAGATGACACGTAATCACCTACTCTAATTCTTAACTGTCATGTGCCTCAAACAGTAATTAATTGAAATACTGAGTAATAAGCTAGTCTTAATTTCGTGTTGTAACTCGAAATTAACCTTAATTTCGTGTTGTAACTCGAAGCTAGCCTTAATTCCGACTTGTAACTCGAAGCTGACCTTAATTTCCAGTTGTAATTCGAAGCTAGTCTTAATGTCGAGTTGTAACTTGGAGCTGGCCTTAATTTCGACTTGTAACTCGAATCTAGTCTTAATTTCGAGATGAAACTCGAAGCTAGTCTTAATTTCGACTTGTAACTCGAAGCTAGTCTTAATTTCGAGTTATAACTTGAAATTAGTAAAATATTTTATCTATGTCCGCTCTACGCTTTCGTAGTAAGGCAAGTTCAATGGCGTCAACTTCTACCGGCGGTTTTCAGAAATTGTCCTATGATGATGGTTTACTTTTTGAGTCAGAGACGGCGATTGATATTATGAACACCCCAATTATTATAGAAGATTTCAATAGTGAATTACTAATAGACAACAACCAGCACGATTTTATAATAGGTACTACCAACAACCAACAGACAATTCCAATAGCCTTAAGCAACAACACCTGCGATGTCCGTAACCAAAATAGCGAACCCCCACCAGCTTCCTTTGATGATGCAGAATTTTTCCCTGATAGTGACGAAGAAATGGATCAAAATTCTTCAGAAATTGACATTAGTGTCTTGCAGGATGATGAAAGCGACGCACCTATTAATGAACAAGTACAATCAAGAATTGTTGAAGGGGATATACTACGTGAGAAAAATCTGGTGGCGTACAGTGACACTGAAAGTGACCAAGATGCCGTAGAAGATGACATACCGGAAACTGAGATGATAGAAAGTAAAAGAAAGAGACGTAAAAGACACGAAGTTAATGAATCTACTTGGAATTCAAGAAAAGTGAAACAAGATAGAGAGAAAGGTTTGAAATATTGTGGCAGAAAGAAAATAGATGGCAAATGGAGATACAATGTTAAAAAGGATGAAAGAGTGCTTAAAGATAGATGCAAATGTATTTTGACAGATCAAGGGGCGTTAAGGTGTGGAATGTTTACAGAAGAAGACCGACAACAAATTTTTAAAGAGTTTTGGTCAATGTCATGGAAAGAAAAAGAAATATATACTAAACTATTGGTTACTATGAAATTAACATCGAGAGCAAGGGGCAGAAAAGTAGAAAACAAGTCAAGAAGAAAATACACAATTGAATATTACTTAAGAAGACGCGAAGATAGATTAAAAGTTTGTAAAAAAATGTTCACAAACACACTGAGTGTAGGTGAGTGGACGGTCCTAAATTGGAAGAAAAGGAGTGCATCAACCTTAATATCTAAAGACACCGAATCAGATAATGACAATTCAAAACCACCGACACATAATGAGCAACCAGAAACGTCCAATCGTTACACACTTAGACAGAAACCGTTTGCAACTCGAATTGAGTCCTTGGACAACTTTTTTTCCAAATTACCTAAAATGGAATCACATTACTGCAGAGCAAGTTCACAAAAACTTTATCTAGAACCTCTGTGGAAATCCAAAAATCAGTTGTATCAGTTTTATGTAAGTGAATGGTGCAAACCGAAAAATGAAAGACCCTTATCTTTAGCCACCTTTTTCCACACTTTTGACCGAAAGAATCTTAGCCTGTTTCGTCCAAAAAAAGATGAATGTGATACCTGTGTAGCTTACAAGACTGGTAATTTAACTGAAGAGGATTATGCCATTCACACAGCCAAGAAAGAAGAGGCACGTGCCGAAAAGGAAGCGGATAAAAATAATGAGAAGTATGTATTTACGATGGATCTACAATCCGTTCTTCTTGCACCTAAATCCAATGTGTCTAGCTTGTACTTTAAGACAAAATTAATGGTGCATAATTTTACAGTGTACAACTTAAAATCGAAAGAGGGCACCTGTTATTTGTGGAATGAGACAGAGGGCGCACTCACTTCACACGACTTTTCTTCTATAATCGTAGACTTTCTCTTAAAATCACTTCCAGTAGATAACGACAACAATAAAATCATTTTGTACAGTGACGGCTGCACGTACCAAAACAGGAACGCGATCCTAGCTAATGCACTTTCAAATGTTGCCATCCTGTATAACATTACAATTGAGCAAAAAATTTTAGAGAAAGGCCATACACAGATGGAAGCCGACTCCATCCATTCCACCATTGAACGTCACCTAAGAAACAAAAATATCAACGTACCTGCTGATTATGTAGATGTTTGCAAAACCGCACGTCAAAATCCAAAACCCTATACAGTTTACTACTTAGATCATAAGTTTTTCAAAAATTTCAGCAGTATTCAGTTCTACAATTCCATTCGACCTGGAAGAAGCCCAGGAGACCCAGTTGTGACAGACATCCGAGCACTGCAGTACCAACCAGATGGTGTTATTTGTTACAAATTACGCTTTCCCGATGAATGGACTCCACTGCCGATCAGAAAAAACAAGAATCTATTGGCTAAACCAATAGTCGATTTGCCCCATTTATATAAGGAGAGACTTAAAATTAAAAAAACAAAATATCAACATTTACAATTTTTAAAGCAAAGTTTGACCGCAGATTACCACCTATTTTATGACAACTTGCCTTACGACGATTAAATTAAATTAAATTCTTCGTTTTCTTTGATATTATGTAGTTCTGTTTGCGTTTAAGAATAAAGAATTTAGTTTGACAATATCATTATTCTCAATTATTATTCCCAAAACATTAATTAATCATACCACGTAACTCCACAATTGTGCCTATTTTTTTCACACCAAAACACGTAACTCCTCTATTAATGCTTCTTAAGCTAATTTTTACCTATAAATCAAAATTGGAATCTAATCGTTTACTCTAAAAGGTTTTAGTAAGCACAAATGATTTTAAAGGAAAATTAAAAAAAATAAGCAGTTTTTTGCTTCCCCTGAAAAATTTACTATTTAGGAGTTACGAGTATTTACAATTAAGCCGACGATATGCCGAAAGTATACATTTAAAAAAAATTCTCTGTATATATATATATATAGGAATGGAAGTTACTGCAAATCTGACATAATAAGCTAGAAAGAAACCCAATAAGCATTACACAAGTGTGAAATAAAATACACAACAAGCTAAAGGTGCTGATGCCATTCATGCGTCTTTTGAGTAGGCTAGTATCCACGACACATTTAATCGATACTGTCAGTGACTATCGATAATGTTATGTCTCTCTGACACTCATATAATGCTTATTGGGTTTCTTTCTAGCTTAAGTAAAAAACACAATACCTACTTATTTTTTTCCATGCCGGTATATCCAAAATTTGAACAAAATTAGTCGACCCATTAACTTCAAAAATTACTAACATAGATACATATATACGCAGCGCGAGCTAGGAGGCTAAAAATTGGATTAATGGGACAAAATTCATTGAAAATAAAATATTTATTTTTTAGGTACAGGATATATAAAAAAAATTAAATAAAACATAAAAGTTCGTCCATCTAAAATATTTTCCATACCATATAAAATAAAGATATTTTCCATACCATACAAAATATAAAATCCTGATTTCAAAATTTAAAAAAACAATTAAATAAAACGTCGTTTCCCTAAAAAGCAGATTTTATTTTTTCAAGTAAGTATTTTTTGAGCCACAAACATGAAGTTCGTCTATGTAAAATATTTCCATACCATATAAAATAAAGATATTTTCCATGCCATATAAAATAGATATTTCCCCGATTTCGAAATTAAAAAAAATAAAACGTCGTTTCCCTAAAAAGAAAATTTTACGTTTATTAGAGGGACCTACCATCCAATTTTCGTTAAAATTGCTCCATAAATAAGAAAGTTGGATGTTGCACATGCGCAACTCGATTTTTTGCGCATGCATTTTGTTTTCTTTTGTTAGGAGGACCTACCATCCAAATTTCGTTTTAATTGTTCCATAAATAAGAAAATTGCATTTCTGCGCATGCGCAACACGATTTTTGCGCATGAATTTTGTTTGCTTTTATTAAAGGGACTTACCATAGAAATTTCGTTTAAATTGCTTCAGAAACAAGATCGTTGCGTTTTGCACATATGCAACACAATTTTTTGACTTTGACAATTTTTTTCTCCGTTTTTTGATAATATAACCCGGCCCAATTTTTTGTAGGTTGTACACAGGAAAATAAGGTCTTCCAAATAATAGAATAAAAATTTTAGGTTGCTATTTGAAAAAAAAAGTTCGATGCCGTTACGGCGCTCCAAAATTTCTTTTCAAAAATCCGGCCCGTTATTTTTCTGTTCGGTATGCCTAAAACATATATACAAAATTTCAACAAAATCCGTCGAGCCGTTTTCTCAGAAAATGCCAACAAACGTACGTACATACGTACGTACGTACGTACGTACATACAGACGGAAAAAAGTTTATTCTTTAAAAGTTGCTTAAAATGGTCTAAAACGTCGACATTTGATGAAATTTTGAAATGTTCAAAAAACGGCTATCGCAATAGCTACCTAGCACATGCTAGGAAGCTAAAAATGTCCCTTGAAAACAGCAAATGCAATGAAAACCAAGGATCGTGGGTTTTATGATCATGTATTTGATGAGACCACTTCATCGCTGTATGTTCGCTGGAAGGACAATAGCATAGTAACTATGGCCAGTAACTATGATCAAATAGAACCTTTGACGTCTGTTAAACGCTGGTCCTCTCAAGTCAAAAAAAAAGTTGATGTTGTGCAACCTCGCCTATTCAGCAACTACAACGCTTCGATGGGTGATGTCGATCAATTAGATCAAGCAGTTAGTTGCTACAGAATCAACATTCATGGGAAAAAATTGTGGTGGGTTTTGTTTACCTATATTTTGAACGTTTCTATGGTAAACAGCTGAAGACTCCACAATTTGACAAATACAAAAGAAATAGATTTGTTAAAATTTCAAAGACAAATTGTAAGACATTATATGCAATGTTTCGACAAATCAGAATACCAAAAGAGCCGACCTTCTGGCACTGTTCCCAAAAGTTTGAAACAAAATACTGGAGGGCATGTTCCGAATGAATTAGGAAAACAATTACGTTGTAGGCATTGCCAATTGAGAACGCGGTGGCAATGCCTGCAATGTAATACACCTCTGTGTTTGAAAAAACGTAATTGCTGGTCGAAGTTTCACAGTGTATAGTTTAACCCACTGTACTAAAATTATCATTATTTATTTAAAAAAAAATTCGTGGGATCTAATGGGTTAAAGTTAGCAACGGACTAGGAGGCAGAATGAAACCGAACTATGTGTACCAGCGGGTAAAAGAAAATAGAAACGGAATCCTTGAGCGTGTTCGGGAACATTTCCATGTAATACCTTCCGCGTCTGCTCCTGAAAACCAATTCAAAGACAACTTCAATGACTCGTCGTCATCAGACTTGTCAACACATAACGCCCATGGGACCGAAGAAGAAGTAAAGGGACGGAAGACATTTATTATTATTATACCAAAAGAAGATTGGTTATCTTTGAAACCTGTTAAAACATCTTACAAAGGAAGAGAAAGGGGCACAGTGCGTCATATGATGGTATTGCCGCCTTATAAGTGGGAAACCGTCATAATACAGTTATTATGGGACCAACATAGGATTCCTTGTCCATACATATTTCAACGATCCAAAGTAAATCCAATTGAGAGCGATAGAGATTATTTCATAAAAATGGACGCCATCTGCAATAAATGCGGAGCGAAAGCAACTGGAATCATGTTTGATGAACTTCAGGATGACGATCCCATAATCATAAAGTGCTGAAGTGAAGATACCAGAAAAATTCTTCATTCTAAGAAGATTATGTTGCGTGGTCCACTAAGACATAGATACATATAAGCTCAGTGAAGGTAATTAATTTTCCCCATGATCGTTCACTCTGCTATCACATCTATCTTATTATAGACACCCAAAGATCAGATTGACAATAAATTGACCTTGGAAATGAAATATGGTACATGAGTACTGAAATATTACACCTTTCAATAAAACATGACACCTAGAAATGAAATATGATACCCAAAAAAGTTGCCCTTGAAAGTGTAATATGACACCTCAAAAGACTAAGAATGAAATTTGTCACCCAAACACAAATTTAATGAAAACAGCCTATTATTTCGAATGTCCCAGGCATTGATCAGTGTCATTATCAGATCTATTTAGCAGAAATGAGAAACCGTTGTTTCATAAGTTGGTTTTCCAAGCTGGTTTTCCTTTCCTAATGTGACAGTACATCAGCTCCTGTGGTGATTCAGTAACTTTGGATATGTAAGCTGGACACATCCGCTTGTACTAGTTCATTCGCCTTGCCATTTCCTTCCGCGTTGCTAACGCTAGCAAACTTCTTCACATATATACAAGCAACATTGCGTTTTAATATTCAGGTTCCTACGCGAATACAAAATGTCAGCACCGAACAAAAAAGTACGATTCAATTCAGAAAAATCTCGATCAAAGCAAATAACGATTCTGGAAGGCATTCTGACGCGACCCAGTGCTCCATCGGGAATTGGTGTCTCTAACCAACATCAGCAGCAGGGTGCGGTAGCTCAAAACAGACCTCCCACACCAGTAATATCGCTTGCGGACAGCGATATTGAAGAGGAATTTGGACGCCTCTTTTAAAAGTAAGTAGCTACATATTAATTATATCTTTCACTTTTGGTGGTTGCATTGTCGCAAACATTACTAATTTTCATCAAGGCTGGACAGTACACCCGTTCCGTTGCCCGAAAACGCGTGATTTCGTTCCACGATATCTTAATTCTGAGTGAAGTTGAAGAAGGGGTCTTCCTGTGAAAGGTGAATGCTTTAGCTAGACAATAACGCCGGGGTTTACTAAAATGTTTTAAAATAATCTTTTTTTTAAGGGCAACGTCGAGGGCTGTTAGGGTGTCATATTTTGGAAAAGAAAAAAGGAAATAAATTTTCCTGGCGTTATTGCCTAGATATTAAGTTTACGAACGTATCTTAATTTTGGAAATTGTTCCAACTTCATTTATAGATAAGTTATCTTGGAAAAACAACTTAAAAGTTTTTCTAAAAAGCGCGAAAAGATCGCTTCCGCCGCGGGGCTGGTTTTATACAGATAGAAAATGTGCATTATAATTGGACTAAGTTTATGTTTTTACCATCGAAGTCGAACACAAATTAATATTATAAATAACCAAATTTGGGGATTGAGAATAGGCAACTTTACATACTCCGTTCTGTATGTACTGTCCAGCCTTAATTATACTAGCATCACGCCGCGCCGGTCGACATGCAACAGCAGCCGCCGCTGCTTCCACCTCCGCAGCAATTGGATGGTGGTGGTAGTGCTGGAAAAAACCTTACGCTAATTGAGCAGCAGCCGCCGCGCCGCTACCACCGCAGCAGCCGTCCTCACTGATTTTTCAAAAATTCTGAAGTGATGTTGACAAACCGAGTACCTCAACTAAATAATGAGCTATTCGAGGCCAACCAAAACTTGGAGGGGGCGCGGGAGAATATTAGAATCGCCCGAGTACATTCGGAGGATTGAGGAGTTTCCATAGAAAAAATTTAATTTTTATAGTTTGAAATTTGATTTTAATTTTGTGTAGCTTAATAAATAAGTAATTGCTACCTAAGCCTTTGATTAACTAGATCACTACATTCTGATTAAAAAATTGCCTGAGGATATGGTATCAGTACTACCTACCTTGGCGAATTTTATCAAATCTTATCTTGTGGACAGATCGCATTTTGTGCCCTATAATAGCAATGATTCTAAATATTTCGCCCAGGCCTCAGCTATTCCATAAGGGTCCACCGTAGATCCTTCCCTTTTTAAAACTCGTATTGGTACTGCGTTGAGTTCAGCTTGTTTGAACTATAAACTGTAGAGTCGAAAAAGTTGACCTTCAAAATGAAATATTACACCTGATCATGGAAATGAGATATGAAACCAAATAAAGTTGACCTTGAAGATGTAATGCGATGCCATAAAACAAGTGACCTTGAAAATTAAATATTACACTTGACATTGGAATCGAAATATGAGGGCAAGGAAGTTGACCTTGAAAATAATATCAGTACCACAACAGTCGGCCTTGAAAAAAAAATAAATGATGACTTTTTTTTTGGGTTGGATCCATCGTTCCTCGAAATGGGGGTTGAAATATATTGTGTGATCAAAACTCTCTAAACCTTCCCCATATAGTTTTTATTCGTTAAGTTTTTTAAAAATAACAGCGACTATAGTTTCGGCGTACTGCCATCATCAGACAACTAGAAGTTTATCACAATATAGCAAATTTGAAAACATTAAGAGCTAGTACTTACTGTAAAATTTAACAGGAAAACGGTAAGTTACAAACGTTGAAGACGAACATGTTGTTTTTAATTATTAACTGGCCGAAGCCAAATGAAACAACCTGAAGGGTGGTTAAACCGGAAAGGTTGTCCTAAGTTTCAAAACGAATTATTATCAGGCCTTGTTAAGACAACCAACTGGAGGGTTGAATTATTACATTAAAAGTTGAAAGTTGAATTTAACGTATAAACAGACAAAGTTTTAGATTTAAAAAATAAATTATCTAAAGGGTACTTACACATTTCAAAAGAACCGGAGGGAAAAAATAAACTCATAAAAGTTTTGAAACTATTGAGATGACTACATATTTAAATTATTTAAGTTATGTTTAAATTCGAGATCACGCAGACGGCATGTCTAGAATTGTCAATCATTTCTAGACATGCCGTAAAGCCCAGTAAAGAGATGGAGGATATCTACAGTAATAATAAAATAAAGCTTAATTCAATTTAAAAAAATGAATAATTACCTATCTCGTGTACATGCATTTAAAACTAGGCCGAAGTTGCTAGCTGTGAGGCGACCTAAACGCATCTCATGCCATGTAAGATTTTCATTTTGGCCACATGTTGTAGCAGCCACCTGCACAATTTCTTTTTCTGTGACTTGGAAATTAGTAAATAGTCGTATTTCATCGATTTCTCCATTAACTATTTTGGACAGTTCTAAAATCTTGGAAAACGATTTTACTTCTGTATGCAGAGTTTCCTGCTCCGGAGACAACAGCCAACAAAAACCAGAAAACCTAAAAGCATTTCATTTAAAAACTGGTTTCTTTAAGATTACAAAATCCTGACCGGTTTAATGATTTGAGTTGAAAATAAAAGAACACTTTCCCACGAATTACATTTAAAGTTCCATCAAACACAACTTCCATTACATGCCCACTATCTACACAATTTTCGCCTTTCTTTACTACACTAATTTCATCCGCAAAAAGCTCTAAAATTGTAGATAACGTCACTAATGCCATGGTTCTGTATTAACAAAACGTAAATAATTAATTGTTGTTACCCATCAGCTGATCCGCAGCCATATTGTGACGTCAATACTTCTGCAGTCTATTATAGTATGTTGAACCAGAATGTGGAGGTGCCTAAAAAACACCTTACATGTAACAACAAACAAACGTTTTCACTTATAATAATTTATTAATATTACCTGCAGTACCACATACTTTCCATCTAGGGCACAATACAGTGGGGAAGATTCCACTGCTGCTCAATATCATCAGCTATTCTCTTCCATGAATTCTCACTAGGGATTAATGAAACAGTTTCGTGTAAACAGTCTCACAAAATACTGCATGTTTCAAGTATTATTTGCGATACAGTACTTTTTCCAATACGAAATGCGAAAGAAATAGATACCTCCGCTAGCTAGATACCTATTGTAACCGGCTGGTTACTTTTCAACTCTCTTCACCGTTTCTTCTCGAAATATTGTATTTGGGGGTGGTTCTTCTTATCTAAACTAAGGGTTGTTGGGCGCCGGCCAGCTTCAGTTGATAATTCTTCTGGCCTCAAGGAGAGGGGAAAGCATAACTGAATAAAATCAATTGCCTTTATTAAAACCTGTTAAGTTCTTTTTCTCTTAGAATCGCCTTTTAACTGTAAATAATACATATTAAGAGAAATGGGGGTGAGGCGGTACACTCCTGTGAGAATAAAGTTAACTCATTCATACACAAAAAGTCACTGCATATAAAGGAAAATCTGTATTTATTACGTGAATTAAAATCAAAGTATTTACTCCAAACTGCTGAGTACAAAAAGAAACTTAATTCGTATTTCATAAATGATCATCCAATTTAATCGAAAGTCAAAACAAAACTGCTGTAAATGCGTGTAGTAACGCTTCCAGGCTCGAGTCGTTAAAATGAACACAGTGCTAAAAAGCACTGATCTGAATGCAACACTAGTAGGTAATTAAATCGCCTTTACAAACATACCACTTTATAATAATCTTGTAATAACAAATAAACGACAACGCAATAATAAGTCTACCACGGGGCTAATAACAACGCAACATAACCACAACGCAATATTGTTTATAAATACCTTAGTCTATAAGTGCACCAGGACTTTGTCGCACGATCGATGTGGAAGTCGAATGAATTCGGACCGCCCACTGCAGGCTGCTATTCGCTTTTTAGTTGGACCAATCACAGGCAGGCTGGTTTATCTTGGTCTTCGTTTGGTACTCTCTAGCTGGACTACACACGGACCGCAGACGGAACAAGCGCCAAGGAAACTCGTCTTCGGTAATCTCGCGATTTTCTAATTTTCTTCGGTGCGCCTTGAAGAATCGTTTTTCGCCTTTTACGCTGGCTCGATGGCGATGATTTCACTCGGTTCTTTTGCTTCTTTTCTTACAAAGATCACCTTAACGCTCTATTAGTAAACTCCGCGCTTATAATTTGCGGGCGCGACTGACATAGATGTTGCTCCGTAAAAAGGCGGCGGGCAAATCCTTTCTGATGCTTGAAATCTCCGTATTTATACTTTCGCAGTTTGTATCCACTGGCCTCAATTCACTTTATCGCGCAAACTCTCACATGTATAAATAACTTGAACGCCCGTGAATTAAGTTTTTGACACTTTGGCAGCGGTAGAGAATAGACGGATTTAAGTGGTTCTACTAGCTTTAGATTAATTATTTACAAGGACTCGGACTTTGACCTTAGCGTTAATACTTGTTATTTCTATGCAGTTTTTTTATCCTAATTTACATATTTACATACGGTGAATGCAATTCTATTTACGTCGCGATCATTACTTATGTTTAATTCTCTTTCTGCGTCATAGCGGCTATATTTGAAATGCACACTCGGCTACAATAACTTGAAATAAACAATTCTCCTTTAAATGCATTCCCATTCAGTCACATCATTCGTACTTGGCAGTCATGATTACATTTAGACTGGCTACTTTAATTACGAAAAAATAAAACTTTAAATAACCTGTACAGAAATACTGTTACACTATTAAAACCTTCCTGAACACGCGCTTTATTTTGGAACATGCATACCCGCTGCGGACTGACGCTCCGCAGTAGTTTAATTGATGTGTATGTAAAATCTAACAAACGTTTATTGAAGAAATGATGTTTATTTGCTACTAATGTACTATAAAAAAATTGTATTATACAAGAAACATTACAAAAAGGTATGGTAAAAAATAAAATGGTGTCTATGCATGCTCAATGTGTTCTGAAAAACAATCAAGACAAAGGTGTAAAGTGTGTTCACCACAGATGAATTTAAAACATTTTTTGCAAGTTATTCTTGTTGGCCGATTCTTTCTCCTGTCACAGTAACTGCAACGTCCTCGTGTAGCGACTGGAGGTTCTTGATTTGGTGCAGGTACTCCTGTAAGCTCCTTTATTCGGTCTTTCATAGTCCTTGGTAAATTTTGGGTTTGCAGTCTTGTTCTTAGGTGGTTTTCGATAAGAAAGAATGATAGTGTTTTAAGAAATTTTCTCCTGGTCATTTGAATGTCAATATTATTTGAGAAGTACAGAACCATTGAATTAATACCAGCTACATTCAAAATGGCGTAAAAAATTACCATGGGCCACCTTCGAGTGTTTCGAGCACAATTATAAGACGCACATAGTTTGTCCACAGTATCAACGCCGCCTTTACTGGCATTATAATCTAAAATCATCTCCGGTTTCCCACTTGGACTTACTATATCATCATGATGTAAACTGGATATCAACAACACATTTTTCTTAGGTTTTGGCATGTATGATACCAGCGTAAGATCCTTTTGGAATCCAAATATGCTGGAACCAATTGGTCTGCCAGTAGGCTTAGAAAACTCGATTGGGAGTTCCCGCTTATTTTTACGTATAGTTCCTAAGAAAGTAAGCTTATACTCATTGAGAAGGCGGTGGATTAAATCGACTCCAGTGAACCAGTTGTCACATGTTACATTCCTACAGGATCCTCTAATGGGCTCACACAGTCTTCTAACAACTGCCGATGCGGAGTTGTCTGTAGCGTACGGGCCATCCGGTTGTTTTCCCAGGTACACTTCCATATTTACCGTGTAATATGTTTTTGAGTCAGCAAGTGCAAATATCTTGATCCCATATTTATTAGGCTTGCTGGGGATATACTGCCTAAAAGCACACCTACCCCTAAAAGCCTCTAGCTTTTCGTCGATGGTGACGTTTTCAAATGGCGAATAGGCGAGTTTGCATTTGCTTACAAACGTATCAAAAAAGTCCCTGATCGGCGCAAGTTTGTCCACCCTTTTTCGTTCATCGCGAGTCTCCATATCATCAAATCTTAGATTTTGTAATAAAAATAGGAACCTATTTTTCCCCATTACCAGACGAAAAATTTCTATACCCGTTCCTTGGTTATTCCATAAATCTTCAACATTCAAGCGATTCGATTTTAATGCGCCAGCCAAATATAGAAGACCAATTAGTGCTTGAATTTCCGTAATATCTGTAAGTTTCGCGTCTCTTTCCCTAGCGTAGTTATCACGTACACTTTCAATGTGTTTGTTGGTGTACGCAACAACGGCTCTGAGAATATCAGCATCAAGAAAATGCTGCCAAATATCTAACAGATTTCGTACCCTTCATGGCGGGTTTAGCGCCTGGCATGTCTGAAATTTTGTTTACTGCTCTCGTTCTCACGTTTTTTCTTGGACAATGTTTGTTCCACTTCGATTGATTATCTTTTCCAAGAAAATAAAGGGCCGAATCATCATTATCATCAACGTCGTCATCTGAAATATCTTGCTCGGTATCGCTATTGTGGTCATCTGTTTCTAAGATATCTTCTTCATCTGGATCCGATGCATCATCATAATGTATGGCGGTCACGTCATTGTCATCCTCCAGCAAACATTCTTCCATTAGTGCTGCCAATCGTGCCTGTTCCCTTTCATACAACGCCATCCTGTAAAACAATAACCCAGTAACGCTATAAATACAGAACTTAAATGTTACTAGTATGTACTTACTTGAAAAATAAACACGTTGTGAGTCGCTGACTATTATAACTGCAGCACACGCTGCGGACTCACAGTCCGCAAATAACAATAAAAAAGTACACAAGTACACCACTCCACAACTAAGTTAGTACTAAGCTTCGAGGTCTTATAACGAACAGCTATTGGGCTGGGGCAACCCCACTCCCTTCGCATTAAGTAGATAAACCTATAAAATAAATGGTGCGGAGCGTGAGTCCGCGCGCGTGTGCTCGAAGGTTAACAGTATTTTATAACACACTTAGTATTTAAATAGCTTAGATGGCCAAATCTTTCGCTACTCATTTGTAAATAATTAAAATGCTTTTCTGTATCATTCAATCTCATTTCTTATAATAAGTTATGATAAGCTTTTCGCTTTTTAAAGATATCACGCATCCAATACCTTTGAGAGTTTCTTTTATTTTTTTTAGGAGCAATAACGATAAAAGTAATGTTACATTTACGTTATATAAGTACTTTTTGTGGCAAAAGTTGTAATATTCAATGTCCATTATAACAACTTCGATGTCAAAACAAACCAACTTGTAGGTTAGAATTTCGTCCGATCGTCGGAAAAGTTAAACTCATTTCGACTTTGTCCGACGTCGGACGAAAGTTGAGAATTCGTATCCGCAGTTTAGCGCTAAAACATTTTTAAAATTTTCAACCAATAGGAACACTTTCAGATCGTCGGACGTCGGATGCCATGAGAACTAAGCTTTAACCAGACCGACGCGGACGCGGGAGCGTACACGATGCGGTACGTGCGGACGTACCTCATTAACGCATGCGAACCGCCGCATCGGTGTCAGACCACTCCCGCAAGCGGCATTAAAGCAACCAAACCAATGATTCCCATCCAACGGATGGGTCTAGGACAACTCGCCGACGCCGACTGACAGTCGGGTAAACTCGCCGTCAGCGCAAAAAATAATAAAAAATACTACTAAATGTAAGTGCAATCAGTTTATTCTTATCAAACAAAACACTCTAAAATTACAAAAATATTTTTGGTTATACATTATAAATTTACATTTCATAATTATGGGCTAACCCCCTAAGATATTCCGAAATATCACTATCGTCACCAAAATTCTGGACTAATGACAACACGCGTGCGTCGGCGTCTCGATACTTTCTCAATTTTAGAGGTGGAGGGTTACCAGCGACCAGTGAATTCTTAAAAGGGTGTAGGCGGTTATTATAATTTTTAAGGAAGGTCTTTTTCACAAGGGTTTACATACAATTTTTCTTGCTATTTTGCATACGATAAAAGGATCTAGATCGTTTTGGGGGGATCTTGATCTAGATCCTTTCTTAAGTGTAGATCCGGTGACGACGAGATTGCTCGTCGGCGAGTTGCCGGCGGCCAGTCGGCGACTCGGCGACGGCAACTTGTCCCTGCCCGCCAACGGATGCCTTAATGATAACCGATATCCATCGGTAATAATTCTACTACGCATACCAATCCGTAAGATGAGAAACAACAGTCACAGTATGCCTCCACAACATCATCAAGTAGTTATCTGGAAGCACGTTCTTCCCCATTAAAGATGACACGTTTTTCACATTGTGCGGTCACAAACACCTTTTGTGGCCTGAGGTAAGCCATGCGGTTGGAATTTCGGAGCAGTTTTTGTCCTTGAAAATCACCACTGCATATGGTTCGGACCTTAATGAACACAATGTTCCTTATAGCACACATAATATTATTATGTTTAGTACCATCCTCAAATTTTCGGAGAGAACTAGCACGTAACTAATATGCTTGAATGCAGACATAATTTTTATAATGGATAATGTCCGTCAAAAATTACACTATTTTTATAATAAATACATTAATGCAGTAAACCAATCACAATAATGTCATTAGATAAAGGTAACTTTACAAAACACACTTTTTTCAACAGTAAAAAGAGTAAAGTTACTTTCACTTTCACGTAAACAGTTTACAATTTTAGTACAGATTGCAGCTAGGATTGGCCAAAATTGACTTGTTGAACCTTTGGATATCGGTAGACAGTCTACATTAATATTTATTTTGATGACATTTGGAAGCATTGTAAAATATCGTTTAATATTATAACATAGTCCACGTTCTAGGCCTAAATGGGCATATCGACCTCCACTTAAGGGTGTAATCCAGTACTACAACATTTATGCGAAAATAGTGCGATTTATATTTCGTCTCAATTCTGTAAAACCTGAGATGAAAGACGGGGCTAATTTTTTTCGTGTAAATTATACATTTAAAAAGTATGCTACAGAACAAAATTTTAATATTTAAGAAAAATCAATTTTTTAGGGCACTGCCAATAAAAAGTGAACTTTTATAGGTAAAATGGCGTCAACACAAATTATTTTAAAAATCTCCCTGTAGCATACTCAGAAAAAACATTAGCAAACCATAGAGCCATCGACCAAACTTTCAAATAAATTACAAAAAATTTTAGACGAAATATTAATTCGAAATTTTTTACGAAAACTTGTAGCGTTTAGTGAAGTCATTCACCATTTATAAATGTACAGTAGGCAACACATCATACGGCAGGCCTGACTTCATTAGCGGCATTGTTGCGTTTATCGGGACTAATTTAGAAATAGAAACCGGATTCATTAGAACGTATTATAATTCCATAATATACTGGGTAATAGAATTCACACGGAAAATGTGATTTATTTTTGGGTGAATTAAAAGTTTACGTCTTTTCTGACGTTTTTTGTAACACCCCTAATATTTTAGTGTGATCAAAATTTGAGATTATTCTCATGTAGCATCTTTCGGAAAAAGATATAGTTTGCGAAAAAAGCGTTAGTTCTCATTTATTTTGTGTTGTTCCCGAATTAGACGAAATTTTGAAACACCCCTAAAATTTTAGTGTGATACAAATTTGAGATTATTTCCCTGTAGCATCCTTCGGAAAGAGACATAGTTTGCCAAAAAGCGTTAGTTCTCATTTATTTTGTGTTGTTCCCGATTTAGACGAAATTTTGAAACACCCTTAAAATTTTAGGGTGATACAGATTTGAAATTATTCCCATGTAGCATCTTTCGGAAAAAGATATAGTTTGCGAAAAACGCGTTAGTTCTCATTTATTTTGTGTTGTTCCTGAATTAGACGAAATTTTGAAACACCCCTAAAATTTTAGTTTGATACAAATTTGAGATTATTTCCCTGTAGCATCCTTCGGAAAGAGTCATAGTTTGCAAAAAAAGCGTTAGTCCTCATTTATTGTGTGTTTCCCGAATAGACGAAATTTTGAAAAACCCCTACTAATAAATGTTTGGGATTTGGATATGCATTTTTTAAATATATCTAATTATAGGTACTTATTCGCTTACATGCGTTATTTTCCAGATAGAGTCAATATAGTTCATGATCATGAAGTAACTATACTGGGTTTAAAAAAATATATACGTCTTATGAATAACTGGGAAAAGTGAAATTATTGAGGATTAGCCGCTGTGACAATGATTTGCGTTTTCTAATCGATGTTTAATTATATATGCATATTCGTCACAATGGCTAATGACCTAGGTAAATTAGCGTAATTACCTGTTGACTTTATACAATGGTTGATGGGCAGGTAAATTCTACAATCTTTGTTTATTCGTTTCGATTTCATTACAAGTAAGTATTATGCAACCCATCATACGTCAATCAGAATTAAAATTTAAGTGGAATACACCCTTAATGCAGTAATAATACAACTTGTATTTTTAGGAGTACTCATTAGGGTTCTTGCATCACTAGGTAATTCAGAATACCCGTTTGTTTTTAATAACTTTGACAAATCGTTTAGGAAACTATGTGACACATTATGGTTTAATATTAATTGACGCAGATCACTGCTAACATCCTGAGGAACACTTTCACTGTAAAATGAACTTGAGAATGGGCTACGTGTGGACTACGACTTCCATTTGCGTTTCCGATTTCCTTACTAAAATTAGTTGCATCTTCAAGATTACAGTCATCGTAGATGTGTTCGTGATTATCCAGACAAGTGTCTATTTCTATTATATCATTTTCAGTGCTTTTTGGGTAAACATTGCCTTCATCGGCTGGAGCTGTAGATGTACTTGTTTCATTTACATTTACATTGTTTGTGGACAATATTGTAACATTTTGCAAAATAACCCTTCGTTTTTGTCGATCCGATAGACATGTAAACTCTTTTCTGTTTCTTTTCATTTTTATAAACGAATTTATACACAATTTCAAACCCCCCAAAAGTAATGCATAATTATTTCTTTTGTATACTTACATCAGACTATATATATATATATATATATATTATATATATATATATATAGCAAGTCTGACGCATGATTAAAATTTTCCAAAAAAAACACGTGCTTATGAAGATTTCTCGCACAATTGAAGACACAAGTGGATAAAGGTGTTATGTCACAGAATGATTATTCTCTGAAAAATGACATTAAAGATTTTAGATTGGAACTTTGTTATTTATTCAATGCCTACAGCTCTTTAAACGTCATATTGGGTTGGGAGAAAATGAACTTTGAATGTACATGACACCTTCATTCATGGTGATATGTATAAACTAGTGATACATATAAATGGAGGAAGGTGTTATTTAACCAAAAATGTTTTATTTCCATTATAAAAACATCAATAACAGAGTTGATTTATTATCTTATGTGGTTTTTCTTTTTTTCTTGGGATTGTCTTGATTTTGTTCCAAAATGGTCTCATAAAACCATTTATATTCCTCTTTGACGAACTGTAGTTGTTCACGTAAGTTGTTTAGTTTTTCTGTAGTTAAGCCGCCTCTTTTTTCTGTGTCGTACGGTAACTGTGTTATTACCACTTACCACTCTATGTCCTTTTTTGAGCAGATCGACTTTGTGGAATGAAGTAAAGTCGTCGAAACTTTCTTTGTATTTATAACTACCAAATTTGTCAACCCTGATCCATTTAATACTTGTTCCAAATATGCAACTGCGCAGGAAGTTCTTCAATATTACAAAAGTAATTTTCCATGTTCACACAAACACAATTTTTGGTGCTCGCCCTTTGAATAATGTCACGGTATTGTTCAGGCACGAGGCACGTTTTCTACCTTTCTAAGTTTTTTTTTCTATTCTACCAAAGTTTCGGTCAGAGTCTAAGTAACTATGTCCAACCTCTGGAAATTTATGATCTATTACTTTAAATGATCCATTTAAAATTAAAAGTTGATAAAGGGACACAATGTTGAAGTTCTTGTTTTGGCCGGCACAAGAATCAGACCAAATTATTAAATGGTCAATCTGGTTGTAGGTTTCCTTCAGTAGTTAAGAAAATCTGTATAAACAACTGGCTATCTCAATACTCCCCCGGTTGGCAATGTCTTCAGTCCAATTAAAGAAAAATGGTTTGGATTCATGGCCAATTATGCAATGAATACCGAAATTGTAAAACCACATTTGACGCAAGTAAAATGCTTTACTTGTTGATAATTTGGGCAGTGGCATTGTTTGCTGGAGATCCATAGTTAAGTAACAGATGCTGTTTTCAGTCATTGGCTTCTCTCCGTCTCTCTTTTGGGATGCAAATAATAATAATAATAATCTTTATTGTCCAAACAGGTGTAATACAAAACCCTAGAATAGGACAAAATTATAAGTGAGAGAGTAAAAATTAATGAAGTAAGTAACTCGTAAAAAATGCGGCTTTGTAATTTTCAGTGTGCATATCTGTATTTTTTCCAGCATCGCAAACGCTGCATGTATCGCTTCGTGGATATCCAAACGAGAGATTAAATTTTGTGGAAAATATGTTGCTATATGAAGACAACGTTATATGGAAACACTCCTCCAGTCCATCTCTTTTACATTCTTCGAGATACAACTTGTGCATTAGAGTAAATAGAGGCGACAAAACACTTTTTGTAACAATTTTTGTTTCTGGAGTAATGGGATTCTTCGGCTGGAAATTTTTTGATGTGATTTTCAATGCGGTCAATAATATGTTCATTAATTTTGTGTGGACGATTAGCATGACGACCTCTTTTGTCGGGTGTTGGTGCATTTTGCCCATTCTTTCACATCCGTTGTATAAGTTCAATTTTTTTTCGGCTAAACTGATACAAGGAGCACATCGCATCTCTGCAAACAAATTCTGACTTTTGGTTGAAGGTAATGGAATATGTAAACGTATATGTTTTTTGTTTCTTTACGTTTAATCTATGTCTCGCAACAGGTTTAATATTTAAACTTTTGAACAGCAATGCATTTTTCGCATTCATATCAAGACCATAGTATTTTTTTTAAGATTATTTTTTTGTCGTCTAAGTTAAATTTTTCAGTGCACTTTAACCTGCATTTATCCTTGCACAACAATCCAGAGTTTATTTCTTTTTGTGGCACAATCTTTCCTGTTTGAGACAAATATTCTTCTCCCTTTGTCCCGGCCATTGCAGCTTTCCGTCTTTTCCACTGATCCGGATTCCTAAGACGACGTCTCGAAGTCTTCTCTTTTAACTCAAATAACTTCTTCTTCACAGTTTGTCTTTTTACTTCAAAAACCCGGTCTTCTGCTCCTCCTGTGTTTCCCATTTCACTATCAGCAGTAACATGGTCTATGAGTGCAGCATCTTCGGGAGTTTTTGAGTACCTCATTGGATCATTATTTCTTTGCGATAATATTTTTTCACGAATGTTAATCAGCACCTCATTATCCGAGTCATCGCTTGATTCTCCATTGGGAAAGTATTCGCTCCCAGACGTTGCATCTTCATCAGTTAAATAATCATCCATATTTGATCTTGATGGTTGAAAACCATAATCGCCTATAACAGTACTACCGTAATACCTAGGTACTCTTAAACCTATTTTTTGTGTTGCATGAATTTTCAGGGCGATTGGTGATGTTCTCAGTTGAGAAATCTTTACTTGTACTAGGAAAATGGCATACTTCTAAAAATGATAAACATATAAAAAGTGCATAGTTGTCATACTCGGAGGACTCACCCACATTCTTTTCTAAAACACAAAAGTAGCTGGAAGTACTACTTAAGTTTTCACTCTTATCATTTTGTTTATTCAAATTCAAGCCTAAAATTGTTAAAAAGTAATGGAAACCTGATATGATATAATGCAATCATTTTATTCCTATACCTTCCTGTAGTGTAGCCGGTGGCTGCTTTTGCGTATTTAGAAGCTCTAAAATGTATTTTCCTCTAGACATTATTTTAAAACTGCAAGTACATCATCACAAACAAAGTGCAACACTTTCACAAATCTTTACACATAACCTTTTCAAGCGCGATGGTGGAAGTAAAACTTTCTACTAACAGTGGATGAATGTGTTATGTTTGACGTTAAGTACATAACACCTTTATCCACTGTGGAACCATACAAACCGTGGAACATAACACCTTCATCATTAAAAATATCAGCTATTCACCATATTTGGACTTCAAACTGATTAACAAATGAAAGAATAACATGTTTAATATCACTACGCAGAAGTCAATTTAAAAAAAAAATGTTACATGGCACCTTTATCCACTTGTATCTTCAATTAACAAATCACAACACATGAGTTTAGTTAGGCTAAAGTTACAACTGCGCACAAGCACAAATAAATGTTATTTATGGAGCTGCACAGTTTCTGTCTGTCCCGTTTGGATGCGCCAAGCGTTATAGTGACGTCACTAATTTTCATTAGCCGCCAACGTAACTTTCTAAACCAATATTTTCGTAAACTACAATTCTATTTTATATTTATATCTACATTAGGTTTAATTTAACTACGTGGTACAAATATAAAATGCATCAACTTAACTGCTTAAACTTCTCCAGATCATAATGCATTCCAGTCAGGCCAGCGGTGGTATTCCGTGTACTGTCGAATTCTACAGTTTGTGGTAGTGGCGTCGCGTTTCGAATTACGTGAACCAAAAATAGCTACCTATCGCTTTGGCAACAGTCGTTTTATAGCGACACATATTCAGTGGTCGACAAGACAAAGATACTATCGCGTAGAAAAAGAAAGTAGGTGCTATCCGCGTCGTTTACCGTTGAAGTAAGGTTAGGTCGGTTGTGTTTACATCACGCTTCTTGTGCTCGTTGTTTTTAATAAAATAATCATGCGAGTTACAGTGGAGCATTGGGTAGCTTTTTTAAATTTCGCGGAAATACATAACCAGGTGATAACTAATAAATGCGATGGGAAAAATGGGAGACAACATTTAAAAAGTTTATGGGAGACCATAACTAACACCTTAAATGGACTTGGGTACGGATCCAAAACAACCGATGAGTGGAGGAGAGTAAGTACCTACATACCCAGTGGCGGATTTAAATTTTTTGCGCCCCTAGGCACACCGAAAGATATGCGCCCCTTCAAAAATATGTTTAGTAAGTAACTAAGTATATAATTTTCAAATAATCAAATCGCAATAAATATGCTTCAAGTTGCTAATAAAAATCACATTATTTAAGCTGAAATTTTTATTAAATTAAAACTAATATGAAGAAATAAACAAAACCACACTCACCAGTCAGAAAACTTTTATCTGGCTTTGATGGTAGCAAACTCGTTAATCAGCTCTTCATAATTTAGACGGTCATCACTTAGGAGGTCAGCTTCAATGTGCAGAATGGACAAGGCGTTCAATCTCTCCTTAGATAAAGTGGGACGTAGGTATGACTTCAGTCTTTTAAGAGCCGAAAACGAGCGTTCTGCTGAACAATTTGTAAGTGCCATACACAAAAATATTCTAAGAGCAATGTCAACATTGGGAAACACGGACTGTAACTGTTCCTTTCGAAGAAATTTACTCATTTCCACTGGCACATCACTAACCTCACAAGATTTCAACACTTCCGCGAAGTGTACACATTCACTCGGGAATGAAGGTTCTAAATCGGTATCATACAACGCTTGAAGTTTGGCTGCGCGTTCAGAAATTACGGCTGGTGAAGTGTCCTTAAGGTTACTGAAAACTATGAATGAGTCTAACAGTTTTTTATAACTTTCCTTCCTCCTCACTAATTCAGCGTACAAGTTGTCGAGTATTGGGAAAAATGTTTCGACTTTAAATTTTTCCCTACCAGTTAGAACTACTTCAGTGTGCGCTTCTTCATCAACACGAAGTTTTCGTTTTCTTGATCTTTTATAGGTGGTTTCGTAGTCCATATCCGAGTCCATATCAGTCATAATCTGCTTGGATTTTTTTTCATAATAGTCGAACATGCCACGAATAGAGCTAATAAATCCTACAAGTGATTCATATAATTCATGCACTATTTGAATATATATTTACACTTCAATTTCACACTTACACTATTAAATCTCTGGAGTATGTCTTTCCACACTGTCATCATGAATACTGTTTCCAGTCTATTGAGTTGATTCAGTAAACCTGAAGCCTCATTTCGCGCAAGTGGTTTCTCACAGGTATTGTTGCTAATATGTGTGAGGGTATTGATAACGCCTTCCCAATTTTCACTTAGACTTACACATGATTCCTCCCTTGATGACCAACGTGTTTTCGATAAGCTTTTAACTGTTTTGCTTCCTGATTCCATGAAAGAAAGAAGTTGTTCCCAGCGTTGTGTAGAACCAGAAAAAAAATTATAAACGTTCTGCACTAAATTGAAAAATGAACATGCTTCCTGACAACAGCTTGCGGCACTAGTGCCGACTAAATTCAAAGAATGTGCTGCACAAGGCACATAATGCGCTTTCGGATTTCGCTCTTTAATGCGTGCCTGCAAACCAGTGTAGGCTCCTGACATGTTGCTTGCATTGTCGTAAGACTGGCCTCTACAGTCAGTAATATCAATGGAATTTGTAGACAGGACTTTCAGTACGGCTTCAGCTAGGTTTTCAGACTTGTGCCACGGATTTGGTAAAAATTGAAGGAAGCGTTCAATAGGCTCACCATTCTCGTTCACATATCTTCCCAGCCAACACAAAACATCTCTGGGATATCGCCAAAAATCTCATACAATGCCACCCTGAGAGTACTAATGCAACTTCGCATAGAATACAGTGTGATTAAACTTTGTATTCTTTATTCTCTTGTGACCTCTCATAGAGTTATTTTTGTGAAGTAAAAATTATAACATGAAAGTACTTTAGACTCTCATATCGAGTCGCATTAACTCTCATTTTGGGAGGAAAATCTGCAAAATCACATTGATTCATTTGTGAGGCTTAAAATGACATATTTTCTATTTTTAAACGTAAACTGCTGTTGATGGCGTCATTGAACTGCAACGTGGGTGTGGTGTATCGTGTACCTATATTGTGTAGCAACAAGCACGTAGCACTGAGCAAGTAAGTAAAAATAAGACAGATATAGTGCACGTTGCATAAAATTTAAAAACGCAAGATATTTCCTTTTCCAGTTGTGTTCCAGTTGCATGTTGCCATTGTTGCGCCTTGTACGTTCATTAAGAGAAAATCTACAGCCTAATAAAAGGTATCAAGGTAAGTTTATACACCACAATTTTTACCTACTGTTTTTTGTTGTATTGACGTTTGCTGCTTGTGTAATTAAAAAATGCCCCGTCGTAACCTCAAACCTATGCAGTTATTAAGTTCGCGCCAAAAAAGAAGACGGAAGGCGAGCACTATTAATTTCTTTTCACCTTTGCCACATCCCGTTTGCCAATCTTCCCTTGAAGCTATTGATTCTTTTCCTGGTTGTTTACAAAATGATTCAGATTCCCCGGACCCGGTGCATAGGCCAGTTTCATGTCTCGCACCTTCTTTCGAAGAAGAAACAGTTCATAATTTGTGCCAACCTTCTTGTTCTACTACTTTCTGTGATAATGGCGAAGTGATTGATTTGAATTTACATGATAATTTTAACAACCTCGGAGCTGGGTGTGCCATCACTTCTCCAACCGTTATTCACACATTATCAGACGATTTGAGACAGTGGATAGTGGACACGAATATCAGTCATGAAAATGCGAATAGGTTACTTTTCATACTAAAGAGGCATGGTATACAAAAACTTCCAACAGATGTAAGAAGTCTCCTCAAGACACCACGAGTGATTAAAACAGTTAGTGTTCCGCCTGGAAATTATGTTCATTTTGGCATTAAAGAGAGTATTACATTCTTTGCAAAAATATTACTCAACAATAGCTCCTCCGGCAACAATTTATTTAGATTTTAATATTGATGGTCTTCCGATCGCAAAAAGTAGTACAAGTCAGTTTTGGCCAATTCTCTCTGCAATTGCAAAGACAGAGTTTTACTGTGAACCTTTCGTAATAGGTATTTACCAAAATTCAATAATTCAAATAAGCCAAATGATCCCAATTATTTTTAAAAAATGTTTGTAGAAGACTTACAGGAATTAATTTTGTCAGGCATTTCTTACAAAAATATTAACATAAAAATTGCACCACATGTCTTCATTTGCGATGATCCAGCGAGAGCTTACATTACCCTAGTCAAAAATCATACTGGTTATAATTCGTGTCAAAATGCATCACGGAGGGTGAATATTACAGCAATAAAGTATTTTTTCCTGAAACTAATCAAGACTTTACGGACAGACGAAACATTTAAAAATAAAGTTGATGATGAGTACCATAAGGGCACATCAATATTGGAATTATTATCAATAGGAATGGTTTCTCAATTTTGCATCGATTATATGCACTGTGTCTGTTTAGGTGGTACGAAAAAAATTTTAAAATTACTAGTCAACGGTAATGTAAGCGTAAGATTGCCGAAACCAAAATTAATTGAAATTTCAGCTCGTCTAAATATCTTAAAAAAATATATATGTAGTGAGTTTTGTCGAAAACCTAGAACACTTGACGAATTGGATCGCTGGAAAGCTACGGAATTTCGACAAATATTGCTGTACACAGGACCAGTTATATTTAAAGAAATATTGACTGTTGACCAATATAATCATTTTCTGTCTTTTAGTATAGCTATCAGAATTTTTGCTCGAACAAACAAAATCTTTATTTGTACGCTCACAAATTGTTAACTTATTTTGTGCAAAATTTTGAATTATTTTATGGACTAGAAAATATTACTCACAATGTTCATATGTTAACACATTTTATTTCATGATGTAAAGAAAGTTGGTCCTTTGGACAACTTTAGTGCATTTAAGTATGAAAGTAAATTGTTTAAAATTAAAAATAAAATGCAGTCGTCATCGAAGCCTTTGCAACAAATTTACAATAGAATTGTAGAAGAGCAAAAATTAATACAACCAGTTATTAGTTCATATCCATATTTAGAGAATTTTTTGGGTATTTCCGATTCCAATGAGGAGCTCTTTGAACGAATTCAGTTCCGAAATTATATGTTATCCATTAAGGCACCTAATAATTGTTGCTGTATACAGGATATTTTATTTGAAATACGTTCAATTAAAAAAACACACAATAAGATAATATTGTTAGGTGTCAAGTACCTAAATACACAACCTTTTTATTTCGATCCCTTGAACTCTCTAATTTTGGGTATTGGTGTGGTTAATGATAACAACATTCTCCCTGCCACATATGATATCAGCTGCGTCACCAAAAAATGTTTAAAGATGCCTACCGCTTTACCAAATTCATATATTATCATGCCCTTGATCCACTTATAAGGAAATTCCATTATGTCTTATTGATGCAGTTGATGAGAATTATCAAGAATACTCCTTGACATTTTCTATTTTTTTGAATATTAAACTTTCAATTAATTTTTATATTTAACTTAATTGTTCGACCACATTGGCTTATTAAACTTCAGGTTATTTAACAAATGTTAATTTTAGAAATCTGTTTGAAAAATATCTTTCTTAGAAGCAAACAAGGGTGCATGGTATCTGAAAAATAAGTAATCTCCAATTACATGTCAAATCGCCAATCAGTTCACCAGTATTCTTAAGTTAAATTAGAATGTAAAAACTCAGTGATAATTTTGCACCAGTACAGTTGTTTTGATAATTGAGTACTAATCCAGTTAATACTGAAATTTAGTCTCATGATGAAAAATGACCAGTTTTCATAATTCCAATTTGGACACAGGAAATACTCGGAACAATTCCTACGGATCTAAATTTTGTTTAAAGATAATTCCTCACCTTTCACCTATAACTATAATTATCCGCGAACTGCTTATTTGTAATTTTGATATATAGGTATGTCATCTTGCGTAAAACTTGTGACTGCTCTTAATTCATTTGCAGATGCAGCAGTATGCAGTTGTCCGTTTTTTAAAGGAATATATCAACGGCGAAAATGTGGTGTCTGAAGTGGCTCTCACTTGGCTACACGACAATAATTCAGTGTGTAAATGGCCACCCAGACATGATAGCTATCACATAAGAAAATATACCGTTCCACAACCAGATTGGACAGACCATCCCGTAGAGTGCGAGCGTATATGCGGTATACCTATATGAGTGTGTATTTTATATGTAGTACTGTTTAAGAATATAATTTTATTTTTTATTTTATTTTTTATTTTATTTTTATTTATTTGTTTAGCCAGATACCATACAGAATACAATTATTCCAATTACATGGCACTGGGATGCTGTACTTAAAACTAAAACTACACAGTAATTACGATCTTATATGACTAATTAATTCATTCAAAGAGCCGTGAAATACATCGATGTCTCTCTCACGGCACTTCTTATTTAAAGCCAACAGGCTCCTCGATAGTGGCGATGACGGAGTGGTCACTAAAAAGATGATATCGTTTTTCCTTAATTTAACATGTGGCACTTTGAGTTTAATTTCCTGAAGCAATTCTGGAGCATTTAGGTGATTATTCAGTATCTTGTACACAAAGGTAGCACAGATCACTTCGCGTCGGATTTGTAAACTTGAGATTTTAATACCGTGCACACTATTTAAAAATTTTAGTTGATTGGAGTAAGAGATTAAATGTGGAAAATTTTGAGTCGACCTAAAATACACTATTCGCACTAATTTTTTTTTAACTTTCTCTATCATGTCTGCGTGCTTATAAGTTTGGGGTGTCCAAATACATGCCGCATAATCGAGTTTGGATCTGATGAACGCATTGTATAATGTAATAATTGAGGAAATGCTTGTAAAATTGTAGGTATTCCTAATTACAAAGCCTAGTACTTTGTAGCACGCATTTATAAGGGATTCAATGTGCCGATGAAAATTTAAGTTGCTATTGAATAAAACGCCCAGATCTCTAACGGAGGTGACTCTTTGGATATCCTGGCCATTTATTTCGTATTTAAAAATCGTGGGATTGTTGGATCTTGTGTACGATACAACTTTGCACTTTTCTATGTTTAGCTTCAGTTTGTTTTTATTGCACCAATTTATCACTGCATTTATATCTGCTTGAATATTTAAACAATCGTTTGAAGATTTCACTTTATTAAAAAGTTTCAGGTCGTCTGCAAATAGAAGTGCTTTGGAGTTTTGAATCACCCGCGGTAGGTCATTAATAAATAGTAGGAAAAGGAAAGGGCCAAGTAGTGTTCCCTGAGGTACCCCTGAAGAGAGGTAAAATTCGGTTGAGTTCACCCCATTGTATTTCACTCGCGTTTTACGCGATGTTAAATATGATTTAAGAAATTTAGCCGTTGGGCTACTGACACAATTAAAATGAAGTTTCTGAAGCAGGACCTGATGGGAGACCTTATCAAAAGCTTTCGCAAAATCGGTGTATATACACAGTCCACCTGAGCCCTCTTGTCAAGGACGGCGGCTGTGAAATGCGTAAACTGCATTAAGTTAGTACTTGTTGATTTCTTCGGTGTGAATCCGTGCTGCTGATCTGCAATAACACTGCTAAGATGGGAATAAAGTTTATTATAGATTACTTTTTCGAAAATTTTCGCTATTGCAGGGATGATAGCTATTGGGCGGTAATTTTCGATTAGTTTCTTGCTGCCGCTTTTATGGATCGGGGTAATTGTAGTGGATTTCCAAACTGAGGGAAAAGTGGAGGTGCGGAGTGCCAAGTTGCATAGATGCAACAGGGGGGTTACCAGGCTGTGTGCGCATCCTTTCAATACGTATGGTGGGATCCCGTCTTCCCCTATAGCTGCACGTGGTTTTAGGACTTTGATTGATTCTAGTAACTCACTTTCCTGTATGTTCGTTAAGTGCAATTTGGATTGTGAAGTCCGACTCAAGCCCATCGTTCGGATCCAGGTTTTCCTCTTTGTTGTACACAGACTTAAAGTACGATGCAAACGCGTCGGCAATGCTTTTGGGATCTTCCAGCGGGATGGTTTTGTACTCGAAAACTTCCGGCAGTTGTTTGGTTGATGTCAAGCCCCAGAATTTATTTGAATTACTCCGGAGGTCAACTTCAATGTTCCTGATGTATTTCTTATAAGCGTCACGGATCATTTTTTTGAGTTCCTTTCGGTCTTCCTTAAATTCTTCCGATTTGCCTCGTGTGCGATGTTTATTCTTCAATTTAATTTTCTTGATAATAGCTAAATCAAACCAAATGGGGTACTTGTTTGTGATCCTGATAGTTACTTTTGGGACGCATTCATCAAAAATCTTGTATATACAATTTCATAAAAAGTAGTTACCGCGTCGTTTACAGATTTGTAATCGATTTGGGTAAGGGATTCCCAGTTGGCGTCGCGAAATCGTAAATACATTTTGTAAAAATCTGCCTTTTTAAAGTTGTAGTTAGTTGTTGTCCTAGTTTGATTAATCTTTCTTTCCGCTTGATGTATTACTTGAAGAGCTGGATGGAGAGGTTTTACTTTGTCTAGCAGATCAGATGCCGTTGTGATTTCAGCATTTATGTTTGTTAAAATCAAATCAAGTGTTCTGTTATCGGAATTTTTAATTGTGTTAATGGACCTTAAGTTGTACATGGAGGCGAGATTTTTGATTACTTTGGCTTTAGAGCTCCCGTTTTCAAGGTTATACGTTGCATCACTAATTTCCGGAATATTGAAATCACCGGCAAGTAGTACCTCGGATGTGAGCAATAAATTTTCGATTGATTCTAAACTTTTAAGAAATGACTCGTATTTTTCCGTGTTCGATTGAGGTTTGAAATATATTACGCCAATTATGTAAGTAGTGTTTTTAAGTTTGAACTTAATTTACAGACTCTAGAGAAGAAGCTCGCAAAAAAAGTGTACGAGATCCCGAAGCTGGGAGCAGTACGTCGTCAGAGATCGACATGGGGAGGTCATTAAGAAAAAAACGTCCCAACAAATTGTTAGTAAATTATTATGCCTGTCCGTCTCCACCACGTTTGGATGACATCGATGCTGGCGATGAAGGTAATTACCTATGATTTAGTTATTGTTTTTTTTTAGTTTGTATGCGGTAGTATAATCTTGATGATGTAGCGGAGGATGTTGTACCTTGGGTCAATTTTCATTCAAATTCATTCACTTTCCCCTACTGGGTAAGAAACTTGGGGCTGTATGGCAACGTCCTTTGGAATGTTGCACTCTATTTTGTGTTGTACCGTAGTGGCATTAAATTTATAAAGTATTAAAATTACTGATCCTATAGAAGAGCGTTTTGATTATCTTGGAGATTGCCCACATTTACATTTTGATTTTCAATTTCAATTACGTAATTAACATTTTCTGGGTCTGAAATACATAAATTGTGCAAAATAGCACAGGCAATTACAATATCTCCTACTTTCTGAGGGTCATATCGCAGTTTTCTTTCGCCCATAATGCACCGAAATCTACTCTTCAAAACTCCTATACATCTTTCAACACAATTTCTTGCTCTCATTTGTGCCTGTGTGTATGCATATTCAGGCGTGTTCAGTACAGCATCAACAATAGGAGTCATGAGCCAACATTGTTGTGGATACCCGGAATCCCCTACTAACCAAGAATTTCTATCGCCTACAATTTGTTACCATTAAATATGAAATTATTGCATCCAACTACCTTGATTATAACACCTTTGTAATTCATGTTGTACAGCAGATTCTCGCCAAATAAAACTCATGAATGGCTCCTGCATATTGTGCATTGATATTTAATATTTTCAAATTATAGTCACATATCTAAAAGTTTTCATAAGTATCATTATATTAAACAATGCTATACTTAACTATTTGGATATTTTTTGAATGGAATCCTTTTCTGTTTAAATAATTATGCTCTTCCTCTGGAGGGGCAATTATGGCAACATGTGTACCATCAATTGCACCAATACACCCTGGAAATTGAGTTGCTTCCATAAATTGTCGTTTTATACGATTTTTGTGAGGGGCGGTTCGTGGAAATTGCACCCACTGAGCTGACAATCTACCAATTGCCGTAGTCATTTCTGCAATTATTTTTGACATTGTAGGTTGCGCTACAGAAAAATTATAACTTTGCCCCACAGATTGTTGATATGAACCCGTGGCAAAAAAGTTTAGTGTCGCCAAAACCTTCAACATAAGAGGTATAGCCACGATATTTTCGGTTATATTAACATGGACTTCCAATTCATTACGTAGATATCGCACCATTCCTTTACTTAAACGGAACAAACTTATAAATTGTTCGTCTCTTAAAGAAAATGGATCACTATCATCCCTCATAATTCTCTTCTCTAAATTAAATAATCGAATGTGTTCTCGTCTTTCTCAGTTATGCATTTCTATGATTCTTGCAATATTTACGGGCAACATCTAAAAATGTTTATATTTAACGTTAGGTACTACCTTTAATTAACTTACGATAAGTAGGTAGGTACCACAAATGTCAAAATCTAAATACCTTAAATTAGAGTAAATACGGACATAACCTTATATGTAAAAAGAAAACGGTCAACGTTTTTAGAAATGTGTGTATAATCACGAGTGTTCCCGAACTCGCTAACGACTGTAGTAATGGAGAAAAGAGAATACCATTTCAAGCGACTATGGCTATCAACTGTTGAATTCTACTGTTGCTTTGTAGCGATAATGCACGAAATACCACTGCTGGCTAGTCCTGTTATGTATATGTAATATATTGTCTATGAGGCAGTTTGCAATGTATCAAGAAAGTTGCATATGATATATAGTATAAAAGCCGTCTTACACTATGCAATTTGTTGCGCAAGAAATTGCACAATTTCTTGTGCTATAAAATGTAGCAAATATTTGTGAGCTGACTGCTTTATACTATGCAATTTCTTGTGCAAGATATAGCCGAGGATTCTGCGCATTTATACTATAATTTATACCAGCTGACAATCATACAACCCCAACCTATAATTACCACAAGTTTTCAATAATTTATTTTGTTTGTTATTGTATACAATGAATGTGGAAAGACGAATATCTGTTGTCAGTGGATTGATCGGTATATGTGTAATTCGTAAAATTCTAAAAAGACGCGCTGCCAGAAAGAACAAAAAGAGAAAATTGTGGCAGGAAGAATGGTTAAAAAAAAGAGATGTGGGTAAAGGAGTTTTATCGCTTTTGCAAAACGAGTTACTTCATGAAGATCCAGAGGCATATAGGAATTTCTTACGGATGGATAACGATACATTTATGGAGCTTTTAACCCTTATAGATGATATCATTAAAAAACAGGATACTCAGTTACGACAAAGTATCCCAAGTGACAAAAGGTTGGTACACTGAAATATTTCTCTACAGTCTACATATTACCTAATTTACCTTTCATTAGTACTAAACTGCTAACTTATTTCCAGATTAGCAGTAACACTAAGGTATTTGGCCAGTGGAAATACGTTTAGAGACTTAATGTATGCAACAAGAATACATGAAAGTACCATAAGTATTATTGTAATGGAAGTGTGTAAAGCTATCATACAAAACCTAATGAAAACATATATACAGGTGTAAAATTGATTCATACGTTGGCTGTTTATTATCTTTATATTTTAGTTGCCTCGAACTACTCTGGAATGGGAAAACGTGGCCAAAGGGTTTGAAAAACTTTGGAATTTTCCCTTTTGTCTTGGCGCCTTAGACGGAAAGCATGTCAATTTTCAAGCTCCTAAAAGCAGTGGATCCTACTACTTTAATTATAAAGGATCCCACAGCATAGTGTTACTAGCATTGGTAGATTCGGAATATAAGTTTTTATATGTAGATGTTGGAGTCAATGGAAGAATAAGTGATGGTGGAGTATACAGAGAAAGTAGTCTAAAAAAAGGCATTGATAGAAACCTATTAAACTTTCCAGAAGACCGTCATTTACCAGACACTGCCTTAAGTGTGCCGTATGTTATTGTGGCAGATGATGCTTTTCCGCTATCAAAAAGAATAATCAAACCATATCCTTTAAGGGGATTGTCTGTGGAAAAACGAATTTTTAATTATAGACTGTCCAGGGCAAGACGAACAGTAGAGAATGCCTTCGGCATCTTAACAAACAGATTTAGAATTTTGCAAAACACAATAAATTTAAGCCCTGAAAAAGCAGAAATACTTACGCTAACGTGCTGCATATTACATAATTTCTTGACTGTAAGAAACAAGAAGTATATTCGACCAGAAAATGAAATTAATGAAACATGTAGTTTAGAAACCATATCTCAGCAAGGTGGTTTTAGAGCAAGTAATGAGGCTCTGCTTACAAGAAACAAATTTTGTGATTATTTTAATACTGTCGGAAGCGTTGAGTGGCAAAATAAGTCAATTGGATTAGTTTAGGTTCTATTGTTCACATGTGCTCTACAGTGATGATTATGTAATAACGTCAAAATAAAACTGTATCGGTGTAATAAGGATAATTGTAATATAGGTACATAACATAAAATATCTTGTAAAATATTAACTCAATAATGCCTCGTGCAAAACAGTATGAATATTATATTGCACTGTCAATCTTTTGTTTTCATTTCTTATTTTTTTTAGTTGTGAAGCTACAAACTCCCCAAATATATCTTCACTGCTTTTGAGACCTGGCTTAAGCGCATCAGTAATTCCCTCAAGGCTTGAAGACACAGCTTCTAACACTTTTAGGTCTGGGTCTTCTGCCTTTTTACTTTTTCCTTTTGCACCTGTTGCAGATGAAGACCTGTTATCAACTGAAAGACTTCTTTTTTTTAATCCACCAAGTCCAAGTTCCAAATCATTCTGATGACAAGATGAGCCACTTCCCGCTGATGATGGTCTGGTGCTAGGTCTGGTGTCAACTGAAATGCCTTTTCTTTTTAACCCACTGCATCCTGACCTCTGATGATCTGGTATTAAATCTGAGGAAATTTCTGGTGATAAAGGTACCAATACTCCTTGGTCATCTACTTCATACTGTTCCACAATCTAAACATATAATGTTCAACTTTTGATGTGAAAGAATGTAGCTACTTACAGTTTCATTAATTGATGAATCCAGTAAATCTTCCTCCTGTGTTTGTGATGTTTCATTGCCCTCCTCGGGCAATAAAAAGTTTGAATTAGATTTCCTGACTACAAGGTGGTCGTCCAGGAAATCCATTTTTTCATAATACCACAGCGACGGATGGTAAACCTAGTTAAATGGTTACGTTACTATTATTATACACTATAAAGTGATACAAACTACCTCATTTTCGGCCATTCCACTGTGTATACTCGCTAAATGTTTCCTTCTCTCATTTGCGTACGTTGTCCTTAATCCATGAAATTTTTTTTGGACATCAGCTTCTGAGGTAACTGGTCTTATCGGTTTAATGTTATTAAGTATGGTTAGCAGAGCAGCATTTCGGACATGCTTGTTGTGGTAGTTTTTGTCCTTTACCACATACAAACACGGATGCATTTTGTATAAGTCAATAAGACAAGAAATCTGTTCATGTGTCCACGACATTTTAACGCAAAACTGGCAACACAAATAACTAAATGAAGGAATTAACAAGACAAGACAGATTTTGTCAAACAAAACACCTCGAAAAACACTAAACAGCTGATCTGAAAACACATGTTCAACGAGCGGCGCACGCGCATTTTAAAATTGCATTGAAACTGGCATAAAAAATAGCACCGGTTCTATTTTTGATGCAATAATTTGTTGCAATGTAATTTTGCATGCAATTTCCTGTATGATACTATGCAATTTAAATTGTGCAATATATCTTGTGCAAGAAATTGCTCAGTGTAAGACGGCTTTAAGACATCCCCGTCCAACGTTCCGTTTGCGCCTACGTTGCCATGCTTGATTTCATGTACATCTACCAGACTATCATGGCTGCCATGTGTCAAATCCCTTATGTGAATTTCGGTTCTTTCTGCACCCTACAAAGATCAACAGCTTTATCTAACGTTAAATTACCTTCTCTTAATAATCTGTCTCTTAATTTTATATTCTTCACGTCACACACTAGGTATTCGATCCACCAATAATTCGTCCTTTATTGCTCCCAACTCGCAGTTGCCCGCAATTTTCTGTAATTCGGTGAAGAATTGGTCGAATGTTTCATTTTCGTGTTGAATTTGTGCCTTTCCACGCTTTCGTGCTGGTCGATACAATATAGAGATATCGGAAAATAGAATACCGCTTGCGGCGTAAATAACTCCTGGCGGTATTGCGTTACGCTAAGCGGTACCGTAAAATACCATAACTATGGTCCACTTTTGACATATTTCAATTGATAAACAAATTTGTTAGGGGAAGGTAAGGTAAGATGACGAACGGGGTAAGATGACCAATGGCTTTTAACAAAACACCACAAACAATGTAAAATTTCTTCATGCTACTGACATCTAGTGTTTTAACAGGTGTATTAATTTATGCATAGAAATTCTGGTGGAGTTTGTAGTTTTCTCGTTTAAAGCACATGTTTGTAATCTCATGTTTGGTTATAAAATTGTGTTAGCTGTCGTTAGTGTTTTATTCGAAAAGTACAAGTGAGAAAAATTTTATTTTTCTACAACTGTCAAAAAAACCTGTCATTTTCTGACGGATTTCGAAACGCGAAGTACTAGATTTTTAATCGGTTAATTAATAAGTAAGGTTGCTCTTGACAACGTGCGCGAAATCGTCAACAGTGAAAAAAAGTATTTCGCGCACGGGACAAAGTTGAACTTAAACAGCAAATTTAATTAACAATCGGTTCAGTTGTAGAAAAAATATTGTATATAACGCTAGCGCGAAGTTATTTCGCGGATTTGACTGATATTTTAACTCGGCTTCGCCTCGTCAAAATACCTTCAGTCTCAATGCGCGAAATTGAACTTCGCGCTCTTGTTATATAAATAACTATTTTGTTGTAGGTTCTACCCTAAGTTATATAACAATAGTGCTCTATTTAAATTGCAGAAATCCTAAGACGCTTTCTGTATATATTTTAAAACGCCTTTTTATTTGTAGTGGGGTAAGATGACGGGGGGAAATGTTCCACGAAAATTTAAATTGTATAATAAAAATGGAAAACGCCATGCAAAATTTAACAGTAAGTACTTTAATTTATCCTAATGCGTAAATTAATCTTATATAACTACTAATTACATTGCAAAACAATAAATTTTAGCATGCAGTGCCATAAATACTTTTACATTAATAAAGCTGCCATTAATCTTCATCAAACTGAAGTTACACAAACCATTTTCCTATAATCGTGATGTAGGTACTTTAATGATTTTAAACAGCATAAAATACACAGTCACATGAAATGCATATCTCCATCAATATCTACATTTATTTAACAAATTATAATGGACGTTAACTACATTTGTAAAAAACGCTATCTGTACCATTGCCTCAACAAGTGGCTACACTTCCTGTAACAGTAAAACTTTCAAATTGGCCAATTTCCTTTTTAAATAAAAAAAATTTTCGGTCTACATAGCTTTTTCCGTATGCGTACCGATTTACGTTCACACAACTTTAGTTTAGTCCAAGATTCAGCCACCCAAAACTACAACATTGAAAGCGTAATGCCTTAATACCAATCCACGTACTGTACTCAGAGCTGTCACAAATCGTTTAAAAAACGATTTAAATCAAAGATGCATTCATTTTAACAAATGATTTAAATCAAAGATACTTGTGTCAATAAGAAAGTATTTAGATAATATCATTTTGAGATTGAAATATTTTTTGTGATTTAAATCTTTTTAGAGAAAGTATGTAAGATACTTTCAATGTATTTAATTCATTCAAAAAGGTTTAAATCCAATTTTGTTAATTTAAATCACTTATAAAGATTTAAATCATGTAATGATTTAAATCGTTTTGTGACAAAATGTTTGTAAAGGATTGAAATTCAATAAAACTGATTGGTCTGATGGTTTATTAAATTAAAATATGTATTTTTTTTGCGAAAGAAATTTTAAAAAACCAAGACATCATCAATCTCTAAAAAACCCGGATTTATATTTTAGACTGCAAAGGTTTATTGAAAATAATATAAATCAAATTCACAAAACTAAACGATATAACAACCAATTTATACAAGAAAACAAAATTATATCTACTTATATTTTAAGTTGGTATTAGCTTTTAACAAAACAAGATTTTCAAAATTGTTGTCAGTTAATGCGTGTCGACGAGGTGAGTTTATAAAAGTGGCATAAGAGAACATTCTCTTCACTGGAGCCGAGGAAGGTAATGTACAATTATATTTTAAGAACATTATTTTTAAGCAATTGTAATTCAAATTCATTAAAAGCAGAATTTTGGTTGCTCAGATATCTGCCACGGCTGTTAGCTCAAAAAAATCATGTACCTCATTTTGAACACTTATTGGTTTTGGTGCATTATCTTCAGCAGTTATAAATTCCTTTGCAGCGTTAATTATCATATTTTTTACATGATTTTTTTGAATAATTAAGTTGGTATTTTTGATTTAAATCACTCGGATTTTTAAGTTCAAAATCAAAGATGGTTTTCATGAAGATTTAAATCTTAAATCAAAAATCATTTTCCGTAAAAAGATTTAAGATCAAATGATTTAAATCGAAAAAAGTATTTAAATCATAAAACAGATTTAAATCTTATTAAAACTGACAGCTCTGTTGTACTTTTCCTTTCCTTTCCTTACTTTAAAATTTGTGATTTTTTAGATTAACGATGATTACGAGGATGATTACCGTAAAATGGGGTGAATAGAAACAAAAAAAGTAAAAGTTATTTGCAACGCTATAACAAATTAATGATACGCGTGATTTTCTGTGTAACACATACAAACTCGTTCCTGATATATAGGCAACTCATCATACACAAGCCGAAATAATTTCAATGTTACCGCAGTACATTGTGCATGCGCTAAACCACGTGCGTTGGTGTCTCTTTGTCTGTACTTCCATAAACTTGACTCCGTTTGTGCATAAGGGAAGAGGTAAGATACACATTATTAGCACCATGAAATGCCTTATGTTTGCTGTTTATGATATATAATTAACTTTAACTGTGCCTGATAAACTTTTTAATTTATTGACAAAAGTATGCAATAAGTTATAATTTAAGGTTAAAGTGGGGTGAAAAGAAACAGTGTTTCGATTCACCTTTACTGTTTCCATTCACCCCACAAATTGTTTTGTTATATAGTTGTTGCTTTCACTTTAGCATGAAAATGATATACGAGGTAGGTACCTAACCCCTTATTATTTTTAAATTACAGGATCATCAGTTGGATATGCCTCGAGTATATAAAAAAGATCCACGAGGAAAAGTTAATAAAAAAATAGATTCCGATGCGCTTGCTAGGGCGCTTCGCGATATAAAAGATGGGATGTCATATCGGACAGCAGCTTATACTTATGGAATATGTACATTATTCTGTATTATTTAGACATAAACATAATCCTGAAATTAGGAAAAAAGGAGGTCAAACTCAACTGAGTAAAACCGAAGAGAACGCATTGATTCAAGTTCTTGAAGTTTGTTCTGAATGGGGATATCCACTGGATCATTATGATCTCCGAAAGATTGTTAAACAATATTTAGACTCAAGAGGTAAGCGATTGCTCCGATTTAAAGATAACATGCCAGGAAGGGAATTTGCATTTTCCTTCATGAAAAGGCACAAAAATCGTCTCAGGGATCGTGTTTGCCAAAATATCAAGCGTTCTCGAGCAGCAGTGTCCTCTGTGATCTTGAATAATTATTTTAACAATTTAGAAAAAGAATTGGAGGGAGTGCCGCCATCACATACAGTTAATTTCGATGAAACTAACTTATCAGACGATCCCGGGCGGAAAAAAGTAATATCCAAGAGAGGTTGTCGGTATCCCGAAAGGATAATGAACACAAGTAAAAGTGCTACATCTATCATGTTCGCTGCTGCTGGTGACGGGAAATTACTTCCATGTTACGTGGTCTACAAGGCGCAAAATTTATATGACTCTTGGACAGTTGGGGGACCAAAAGGAACCAGATACAATAGAAGTAACAGCGGTTGGTTCGAGTCAGCCAGCTTTGAAGATTGGGTGGAGAAAATTGCAATTCCTTACCTTAAAAAATTGGATGGGAAAAAAATTTTGATAGGGGATAATTTATCCTCCCACTTCTCCCCAAAAACTATTAGACTTTGTATGGAATACAACATTCATTTTGTGTTTCTCCCACCCAATTCTACACACATGACGCAACCATTGGACGTAGCTTTTTTTCGCCCACTAAAAACTGCATGGGGAAATGTGCTATTATCTTGGAAAAAAGGAGAGGGACAAAAAAAATGCTCCATTCCAAAGGACAAGTTTCCCCATCTTTTGAAAAACCTACTCGAAGAAATTCATTCTTCTTCAGAAAGTAATATAAAGTCAGGATTCAGGAAATGTGGTGTGTGTCCTATAAATAGGCAAGAGGTATTGAGCCGACTTCCCGAGGATGTTGAAGAGGAAGATGTGACGAACATGTTAATGATACAGTTGTCTCATACCTAAAGTCGTTAAGGTATGGCGACGGAGCATCCGCGTGTCGAAACAAGAAGAAGAAAATTCAAATAGAAGCAGGTAAAAGTGTCTGGTGCAGATTGTGAGTCCAGTGAAAACGACAGTTCAAACATGTCAATAGAAGACAACGATGAAGGTAGTGACAATGAAACTGTCTTCGATGAGGAATATGAGGATCTGCAAATTGATACCCACACGGTTCCTAACAAGAACAGTACGGGTGAGAAAAATTCTCAGTTAAAGAAGAATGGAAAAACATTTGACAACGTCTTTCACATCGACGTGGAAAATATTGTGCCTGAAATGTGGCTTCTTGTAAGCTTTGCAATTGAAGGTTCAAAAAGCCAAAAATATAAATATTACGTAGGAAAAGTGCTGTCTTGTGAGGAAGGCGCAATTGAGGCTACCTTTTTGAGATCAAAAACCTCAAGTAAAACTGACAGAGAAATCTTTTTTTTTCCTTCTAACCCAGATGTGTGTACGTTCAGTCACGACCAAATTATTGGGCAGGTGTATCCGCTTCAAGAAACTGGTTTCAAACGAAGGGAGAATATTATTTTTGATATTAATATCCATTAAACTCATATGTTTTTATATTTAGGTACTTTAAAGAATGTTTAATGTTTAGTTTTTGTTAATAAATACATAATTTACATAAAGCTTTTGCATTTTTTTTTCAAACTGAAAAATTTACTTACCCTGTATATATTATTTCGGTTTTTAATATTTCTATTCACCTGTACTGTGTTTGGATAGCAATACATCTGATTTTTTCAATAGTGTTTCTATTCACCCCACTAAAATGACGAATAGAAATAAATAAAAAAAAAAATGATAACTCCATATTCATTTGCAATTTCAAAAATGTAAAATTCGGCATCTTTTGTGAAGAAAGGGACCGGACTTTTCCTACACATATGGTTTTTAATAACGTCTTCCCTTCCAAGTTATAAACTACGAAAGATCAAAAACTGTTTCCATTCACCCCATTTTACGGTACCAACATTTTTTAAATAAATAAGTGGGCGAAGGATCTTCTTCCCATAGGGGAATACGTTCAAGTGTTTGCGGTGTGGTAAAGATGTGCATTTATAGGTTAGACGAATACTTGAACAGTAAAATTGTTGCAGATATGTAATGTAACGTGTAGGTAGTGTATTTTTATTTATTTTTTACTTATTTATAATTTATACTTAATTATATAATTTGTAATTTTTAATTTTGACGTTCCAATGCTTGTATACAAGTCTCATGGAATAAACGGTATTATTATTATTATTATTATTATTATTATTGTCGGTGTTTCTTGTGAGAACTCAGGTCTAGCCTGGTTAACTAATCGCACGGATTAAAATCAAGTAACGATTAGTGTCTGTGTCTGTGTCTGGTGAAGTTATGTAGGGTTCTAAAGAAAAATAAAAAATAAAATAAATATTCACACACTCACATTGGTTATTATTATTATTATTATTATTATGTGCAAAAATTTAGAAGATTTTCATCCACTAGCAAAACGTTTGATGTAAGTATCTCTCCAATAGAAAATATTTACAAATACTATTTACAAAAAAAATTGTTAAAAATAATAACTTTTCATACACCGGAATTATGGAAATGGGCGAAGTCAGAGGCCCATAAAAAGGCTTTGAACGATTATCTGTGTTTCCCTTCCCCAAGTGGCATAAAAATCGCACTTATGTTTGTTAGGGAACGGAAAGATGATAATTTAAGCATGCGTGCTCTGTCCATGTGCTTAAAGCATCTCAATTCATTTGTGGCAACTAAATTTGATTACAAACCTGCGACCAACCCGGGATTTGGCACAAATATAGACCATATTGTCGCAAAAAAATGTGGCAATATGTTCTCCAAACGACCAATTATAGGGTCCTTATTTGTAAGGACCCAATAAAACAAAAGGTAAATACGTTTCATTTTGATAATACTTTTTTTTTATATAAATTTACAGCGGCAACACAACTTGGACCATAAATGGTAAGTACCAAACAATCAATTGAAAATTCTAAATTATCGTTTATAGGAAAAAACCAAAACCATACTCTAGACCTAGACGATAAACCTTTATTTATTTTTCTTTATTTTTTCTCATTTCCATATTTTCTATCTCTTCACCTTAATTCATTTAGTTTTGTTTCCGTAGTTTTTTCATTTCATTTAGTATTTAATTTTTCTTCATCTTCATTCATTTAATTTTGTTTCTGTAGTTTTTCATTTCATTTAGTTTTGTAATTCATCATTCTTTTATTTTGTTCTGTAATTAAATTTTCTACACATGCATTTCCTTCTTTTCCATCTGTCTCATACACGACAGTTATTAAGACTTACCGAACTCCAATAATTTCAGGTTACACATCCCACATAGCATTCGATATCTTATGTATATACATTTTACATCCATAATATACTTACCGCGAATATCCTGCATATCTGATGCACGTACTATGTATATTCATAGTAGATATATAAATTTTATGTCCTATATGTATATCATATGAACATACCGTTTGAACTTGATACGGACTTTTAGAAGACAGATCTTATCAACAATAGGTATACATTTCAATACACAATATTTCAAAGAATTCCAAGTATATTGTATGTAGCTCTTATGTATATCATGAGCGAGTATAAATCTATACATATTCTATGTATATTAGGGTGGATCGAGATTTTTTTTCTCTCAATTTGATTTTCCTGTATCGTCGAAAGTTGTGTACGTAAACAAGAAGTATTTGTGTATTTCTATTTTTTTTACATATTATCCCCTCCACCGCCACAGAGCCAAACTTCTTTTGTATTATTTTATCACTTTGTGGCGGTGAAAAACGTTTTCCAATTTTCTTTTTCTATCATTAAAAAATGTTTATCATGTACGCAGCACATGAACAGTCAGTCTGGTTGAATTTCTAAAAATAGATTTTTCTTGATCTTCCTTTATTCGAAAAAGAAATCAAAAGACCATTACAATGGTTAGTTTGCCAATTGCACGCAAACCAACTCCCTTTGCGGCATCTGATAGAACATTTAGATGGAGTTCTGGTCCTCGAGGATTTTCTGGACCTATTGGGAAACTGCTTCAGGGCTGTGAGAACCTTCCAGTCATCAACTTCTCGAGGATTGAGTCTGCAGCTGCACTTCCTGTAATTGACAGAAACATCTTGAGCACAGACCAGAAATATTTACATGATATTGGCAAGATTCGTTGCGACAGTTTATGCACCAATGTGGTTTACAATAAAAGTAGAGAGTTAATGCATCAAAGGAGCGAAACATCTCTTCCAAACTATACAACTAGCCAATTATCTTCCAGGCGAGCTGAAAGATGTTTTCCAGACGATTCAAAGGAATGGGTATTTCGGGCATCCAGAGAATATCCTTCTCTGCATGCTTTGGGATGATCGCAAGCACATCAGACAGCTTGCTTATCTGAGGATCATGAAAGCCAGAAATACATCGGCCGACTCAACAGTTAGAAAATTCTCAATTCCGAAGTTCAATTATGAAGCCAGGGAATATTACGAACTTGTTGAGGTTGACGCCCAAAAGATTCTGTGGACTGAACCACCAATAACAAGTCGTTTTTCTCTGGATGATTTGAAAAAACATGTTAAAGACCCAGAATCGTCCGATCTTTCATATATCAAGAATTTACCTTGCCATACGCAGGCTGTTCAGAGAACTGTGAAAATTGTGACTGATGCATCCATTGCTGTCTGTGGTGGAGAAAGAAGAGACGGAGTCATCAGAAACATGTTGAAATCTCGATCGAGGATGCCTAAATTCGAGTCGAAACAGAACTTCAAGTTGCATTAAATTATTCTGTTCGTGTTTTTTTTTGTTTTTTCCGAATTGTTAGTTTTTCATTTAAGAAATAAAATTTTAATCTTATTTAAGCTATCATTTTTCTTTGAAGTTAGCTTTAGTATTATTTCAAAACTGACAATAATAAATATTTGAAAAATTAAGAATTGTGATTGCCTTGTGGCAGTGGAAGGCCTTCCAGGATAAGAAAAAATCGACCATTATTTTATTCCTATTGCACTAAATAATCTTTCCCTTCCTCAGGAAACTACCCCCTCCCCTACAAAAAAAAATTTTTTTCTGACATTGTGGCGGTGGAAGATGAAAGTTGAAAAAAAAAAACAAAATGTGGTAGAAAGTTTCTTTCCACTATCCACACCTTTCGGTAATACAGGCGTTTTGAAAAAACAAAAAAGTGAAATTGTGCTGGATATCGATCCACCCTAATGTACAGAGTGAGCAACAAAGATTGAAGCGTGCCGCTTCAGCTAAATTGGCAATGTGCCGCTCATAGCATATGCTGATTTGATACAAGATACGAAATACGAATAGACGCACGTCACCGTGACAGCGCAGAACGTCATTTTCGTATACAACTCCATACAAAGAAGGTAGTTTTGATATTAATAGGAACAAGCGGTGATGACGCACGCTTCAATCATTGTTGCTCACACTGTATATACATGTGAGTATATAATATGTATATACGTTGTGACGGCGATTGGGAAGTCTCCTGTATTATCGGCCGTCCATTACCATCGCCATATTCGCACGTACGTGAAGCTACACACTCGTTCTTGTTTTCCTTTGAGATTAAGCTTGTTCCGCGAGTGAATGTGAGTATTTGGAATCTGAATTATAGTAAAAGTGCTTGCCGTTCCATTAAATCCATTATAAATCACGTATGTTTTTATAATTTGCGAAGTAAAAGGCGATTTCTGGCGAGAAAAGTAACCTTCAGTAAGACCGCTTTCAATTTCTGGCGAGTAACTAATGACGTCACGTCATACTGTAGTATGCTAGAGTAACCACTAACCAAGTAACATGCCCTTACCTACCTTCAACCTGGAGTAAGCAATAGTAAAGTTAACTTTCTAACCTCAATTTGTGAGGTTGGTTCTTTTATTTATGTTTACATGTGAGTAGTGAGTTTACATTAGTTCTTGGTTGATAGTTACTTTATATTCTAGATTACTTATAGGTATAATGGATAATAGTCTAGAAGATGATGATACTTTAGTGGAGGTGAAGTTCTTAATTAACAATGAAATTGTAACATTTTCGGATAGTGGGGTGGTTGCAACAGCACTAAAAACAGGTAGGTTAATTGCTTATATCAGTGAACCTCAAAAGGCATGTGTTCGTATAATACTAAAACCACACATACTTAACAGAAATAAACACATTTTGTTTGTAGATGCCAATTTTGTGCTAGAGTACATATCAAGGGCAATAGAGGAAGGATTTTTAGAACAATTCGGTGTATGCAAAGGCACTTCAATTGCCGACATAGATATCTCTCGAATTTCTGGTATGTAGACGTTTATCCATTACGATAAGCATTATAATATACTTACAAAACTCCATATAAGGAGTGAACCGTTGTTACGATCAATCTAAAAGGATATGTCACTGTTTCTACAGATCAATCGTATCGTATATGGGACCCTTAAGGCAAAATAATTATAGTTTTTAGTATATTAAAGCTATCGGAATGAATTCAATTATACCATAATGTTTACAGATGAAACTCCTGAAACTATTGAAACCGCAGTCGCAGCTGCTGAAACCGACCAAGAAATCTGGAGCAGTAGAGGGAAACCGACCGACCTTGATAGGCGTGCTACAGAATACATGTTGGAACTAAGGAACTCTGCAAAATTTCAAACTTTATTTGCGGACAAAAAAACTGTAAAAATGTCTATATGGGGGAAAATTGCAGAGCTTCTAGGTAGTGCTGGATTTCCCCTAAATCCTAAAGAAGGAGGGAAAAAATGCTATCAAAAATTTCAGAATTTGACCAAAATGTACATAAATTTTATAAAACATGTAAAAACAACAGGAGGTGAAGCACGGGAACCACCACCTCATTATGACCTATTACATAACATTTTGGGTGATAAACACAAAATAACATTAGGGCATATTAAGGATTCACTGCAATTAGCAGATACTCAAGATGAATTAAATGTAATCCATCAACCACAGCCATGTGCAACAACTTCCCAGCAACCACTCACCCCCACGTCATCTTCCTCCCGATCACAGACACCCACATCATCTTCCCATCTACTCGAATCCTCTACCCCATTATCAAGATCCCATACACCACACCTAGATTCTCATTTCCAAAATATACGTAAATCGGTAAAACCACCCAAAGCAGATGTCATACAAACATTATTGACGATGCATAAGGAAAACATTGATATGCAAACTTCCCAATTTAAGGTATTAGAAAACCTCATGACTACACAGAATAAATTGTTAGAGCAGCAAAATGCCCATAAAGCCACAATAGTTTCGTTATTTGAATCAATGGTTAAAAAAACTACAAGAAAAAGAAGAAGACATTCTAGTGATAGCGATGATGATGATTAAAAAATTGTTTATATTTTTATATGTATATCTATTCAAGCAAAATCAGTATTTATAATTTTTTTACAAAGGAATTAAAGAGTTTGTGATATCAAATCGCGTTTTCTAGTCCCTTCACGATTTCTACGGCCAATATAAGTATCACAACTATCATGTTCACTTGATGTGACATCTACTTCATATATATCACAAGTTAACAAGCAAAAATTATGCAGTATACAACATGCGGTTATAATATCAATAGCCTTTTCAATGGTATATACATTAACAAAATTTAAAATCCTCCAACGGCCTTTCAACATGCCGAAAGTATTTTCGATTACAACCCGTGTCACACTATGTGCGTAGTTGTGTTTCCGTTGCAGCGGCATAATTCCAGTGTTCCTAAACCACAACAATAAATACCTATGTGCAATTATTTGTATTTGTGTCTACCTATACGGAGTTATTAACCATGACCTTAATGGATATGCGGAATCTCCCACCAAGTGGTATCTACCGTAAAACAGATTGAAACAGTTAGTTTCACAGATTTTTCCCAAGTCCGATTCTCTAAGTATCTACAAAACTATTAACAGCATGATTGTAGGTTTGCATAAACTATCTTACTCGTGCATCATGCACAGATCCTGGATAACCAACAGAAATATTAGTAAATAATCTGGAGGAAATACACACTCCTTGAAGGGTAATGGAATGGCAAAACTTGCGATCCTGATAACTGTCATGCTGCTCCTTGGGTATTTTACAAGTTATGTGGCAACCGTCAATAGCACCAATCACATCTAGGAACAACATATTACGCTGATTGCTGTGCGGTTTAAAAATGTCCTTACCTGGATAATTACAACGCTGTTGAAAATCATTTGCAATTTGTTCGCAATCTTCCGCATTAGGCCACTTAATATAAATAGGCATAAGAGAGCAGATAACTTTAATAATTTTCATGGTAATATAGAAAGCTTTTGACACGCTAACATTAAATCTATCACTGATCGACACTAACGTTTCTCCTTTGGCAAGGTACCAGAGAGTGATTAGGATTTCTTTCTCTAGAGGTATTATTTCAAACCCTCCTCTGTATTTTTTTACTGTTAATTCTTTTCCAATTGCAGTGGTCAATTTGAAATATGTTGACTTTATCATTCGAAAATGAATAAAAAAATCGGTATCAAGATAGTTTGTTATCCATTCCTCATAACAAAGTGGCATACGAAAATGGCATTTCCTTTGCTTTTGCAATACAATAAATTTGGTCCACTCAGGAACGGCTTTTAATAGAAAATGCATTACTATGTGCACACTTGTGGTCAAAGTATCATCTATACAAAACTCTTCTAATAATGCATTCATCCACATACTATTATTACTTAATATCGACATAGGTACAAGTAAAAATTACAACAAAAACACAGAAACAAAACAAGGTTATGTTATGCCTAACTTTCGATTTTCAGGTGATCTTACTTCCATACAACCAATTACGTCATTAACGGTGATGTAATAGGTAACTTCCAGCATACTGGTACATACTCAGGTACACGTAAGTTACCTCGCAAGAAATCACTTAAAGTATTTTGTTCATTTGACACCTGTTTTAATCTCCAAAATCTGTAGGTCAACTCTTTAATTCATAGGTGTATGCAAATGGATGAAATTGACGAACATCAACCTGCTGTCGATTTGTTAAAGAAATCAATTATATTTGAGCAAATAGCAAAACCCCGTTTTACGGTACCTGTGCATTTATTATCTTTGCCGTCAATATGTTATAATCGCTGTGTGTTAATCGATGCTTCACTATATAAGTAAATATCCTCTTCGCAATAATATCAACCAAAAGAGATCTTTTGGAGTTGTCCAATTTTCCATATTTTTCATAATTTAAAATTTTGCTGCCAAGTGGCGTAGTTTCTAACAATGAAAATCAGGAAGTATATTTATTATAGAATTTTCAGTGCCGCTGGTGGGTATTTCCAAGCATGGGTCAAAAACTACATAATGCGGCGCTTGTTCATTTGACGATACTGCAGTAACTGTGGAAGAAGTGGATGGTTCCGAATTGTAACAATTATTAGTGGTGTTACTAATGTCCATTAAATAAGTATCATTGTTTGATGGATAGGAAGTAAATGATGGTATATTCGAGCAGATAAAAGAGCGCTTTCGGCTTACGCCATCATCAGTGCCTCCTGCAAGTATATGAAAAGACAAAGTTTGATTGAAATTACAGATGAAAAACTTACTTTGTCAGGAATTACAGAGAGTCACAATTGGCACTTTAAAAGTCAGCACAATTATTAATTATCAAGAGACATGAAGTAAATAAATTGCATTTAAAAAATGTTATAACAAATACATTAAAACTTCTACGAACACGTTTTATGTGACGGTCATGGTCATGCAAAACCATTTGCTCCCGCTAATAACAATATGCTTTCTTCAATTTATTATAAAACCATTAACGAAGGTAATGTTGGTGCTAGTGATTGCGCCGAGCGTCTCGTCTCGTCACGAGACGAGACTAATCATGAGTTCGCCGAGAGTCTCGTGAGACTCTCGTTTGGTCTCGAGGTTTTTTTTGTATTTATTTGCACTGCCGGTCTCTTTGGCTTCTTCTAGTCCGTATGGTTCACTTACCCTTAGTGAAGCGCTAAATTAAGTGGATCGATAGCACAATAAGGGCCGGTATTATAAAGCCCGCTTGAACGGAGATTGACGTTCAATCGTAGTTTGAGTGCGATTGCGCGTATTATAAACGCCGTTTAAGTCGTAACCAGAGCTCAATCTCCGATTGTAGTCAACCCGCCAATTTTCTCGGGTTTTGGCGCCCAAACGGAGATTAGGCGCGTGCACGTGTAAAGAACTGTAACCAGTTTATTTTGTTTTGTCATTGTTTCTATTTATAACGAAATGGAAATAATTGAAATTGGACGTGCAAGAGATCGGTTACTGTGGGCAGTAAGCGACGATGACTCTTCATCAGAGGATGAGTTCATTAGAAGAAGAGCAGAAATTTTAGAGAACCATGTTGATCATTTGGGCAAGTGAGATGAAGAGGAATTTCGGCAGAGATTTCGGTTATCCAAGGATACAGTTAGATCCCCATAAAACAGGTTTCGAGCACTAAATTGTCCCTCAAACAAACAAGTAGGTTTGTGCTTTTCTATGGAAATTCTATTATTTTTGCGAATTTACGCAACTAGGTGTGTTAATTAATTAATAATTGCCCATCAATGGTGAGGCTGTCGTCACCAGCTCTAGCTTCATTACCAGTAAGGTTTTTCACTGTGTTAGATCATATTTTGTCTTCAGTTACTCAAATTTGGCTCAGTCAATGCAGCGTTATACTTCTCTGCAATTTTCTTCCATGCGAGGGTGTAGGGATATAGATGCAAACAAAAAACTCACAAATGATGACATCCTGATGCTTTACCTTGTTCTTGGTAGTAGAGGCGTCCGCCCGTTTATTTTCAATTATATGTAAATATGACTGAACACAGTCCGCTTGCTGATGGGCGTACGCGTACGTAAAAGCGACTCGCTTTTTTCCTTGTCTATCATTGGCACAGTGGCAGGCAAAACAGCGCTATGTAAAACGATTTAGCAAGGGGATGAACAGATCAGCACAGTTACAGTGGCAGGAGCAAATGGCACAGAAGCGAAAAGAACGAACGGCGCGATGGGTGCGAAGAACGTAAACGTCATCAGCTGTCACTGTCAGCTGACGCATCGGCCACTGAAAATTCTGCGCTCTGATTGGTCCTCGGTTCGCCCGCAGTGTTACCATCCTAGGGATCGTAAGCTCAAACGGAGATTAACCAAACGCTCTTCCCAAGGTGTTTATAATACGCAACCGCTCTCAATCTTGGTTTGACGTTCAATCGCCGTTTGATTAATCTCCGCTTGAACTGTACTTTTATAATACCGGCCCTAAGTGATAATTTTACTGCAACGCTGAACACTACATAAGATATTTTTGTACTTAATCTAATAAATACATTTAAATAAACAAAACTGTTGTATATCAAGAAACACGTTGAGGATAATGCATACAGTTTTCTGGCTACAGCTAATAATCTTAGTCAGTTCTCTGAAGAGGTAGTTAAATATATCGTCGGATTTGTATCAAAACGTCTAGGTACGACATTAAAATGTGAAATGTGCGTTTCTGCTTTGTTTGAAAACAAATTTGATTATATTTATAGCCTCATATACTTAAAAGCCTTTGTATCCCGTGGTCTACGTCTGACCAAGCATTTGATTCCCTCCATAAGTCCTCTAACTCAATGGGCTCAACACAGTCACTACGGCACATCATGTGCACCCTATCTAGCAATCCGATGCATGAGACAAATAGCCTCGATTTGGCCAGAATCGCGGTGTCGTCGGCGTGCCTGGCGAGGATGGTTCCGTCGGTTTTCGGTAGGTCGGCGCAGACATTGTTAAACAAGATCGGAGAGAGGATTGAGCCTTGTGGCACACCGGCAGTGTCTGTCTGGATGTGGATCTGCAAGTGTGGAGTTTGATTTTGAAAGATCTACCTTTTAGGAATGATCTAATCATTTGTACCATGGAAACCGATATGCCTCTCACTAGCATCTTGTGCAGGAGTCCTGTGTGCCAGACGGAGTCGAAGGCCTTCGGGACAAGACCTGCTGTGTGTAACAGCACAGACATTTCTGCTGGTTCATTTTGTCATACTGTGTATAAATATTTGTTAGTTAAGTTGGGAACATACTGTACATAAGTTCTGGGGAGTTTAGTGAGTAAGGGGGTAAGAGTGAGTAAAGGAAAAAAAAGAAGATGGCCGCTTGAGAAAAGTCAAGGCGGGTGTGGTAAAATTTAAGAAAACATTTTTTTACCAATAGAGAACATTTTTTTAGCGTGAATATTTTTACGTAGGGAAACAGTGAAAGTGCTCAACGTTTCGTAGTATAAAATTCGTTACCTTAACTCGTGAATAACTGAGAATAAGTAATGTGCAATTGTGACGCAATCATATGTGAGTTCAACGCCACCAAGAGCGAGAAAACTTTCCACGTGAGCGCAGTTGAATTCCCATTGTGGGATTTCTATTAAACCTTTTGGCATGCGTTGTTTTTCTTTTTTGGCCAGCGATTTGCTTTCATCGACAGGCGTTATTTTTTTCAAATTCAACGAGAAAAAATCACAACAATCAAACCTACTCGACGAAGATCGAGGAGGAATCTACATTCGAACCAATCTATTTTGAGGTTACCGACATCAAGGAAATTTCAGAAGGAGTCCGAGCCGCACTAGGAGTCAACGACCGGCAGGCGACGACGAGCTTACATTTGAGGGCGACGGGAAAAGAGATAAGTACTTAACAATTTTTATTTGTGTACTCGCGATTTCGGCATTCATTTCGGGCGAATAAAAAGAAAAAAAAAACCTTTCCATGTTTCTTATGGTTGAATTATATAGGTCTTATTTTATACAGTCATTAACACTAACTCTTTAACATTAGTTCACTAACATTAACAGCGTCATTATAATTAAAGACAAAAGGATGCGATTTATACTGTCACTAATTCATTAAGAAGCAACCAATAGGAATCCAAAGCAAGCGCTTGCGCATTTGTTTGTTTGGTCGTGAGTCATAACCGCTGTTTGTTCATAACAAACCGATTTTAGCCGTCTCGTGCATTGTACTCGTTGCTTCCTTTGTGTCCTACATTTTTTTCCTATTTCCTAACGTAGTTTTAATCGTCCCTAGTTTCTATCGTAGTTTAATCCTCCCTAGTTTGTAACGTAGTTTTTTTTAATCCTCCCCAGTTCTTAACGTAGTATTTAGTTCCTAACGTAGTTTTTAACCTTTTGTAACGTTCTCGTTACTTTCACTACACTTCTAAACGTTCTAAGGGTTTCGTCCGCTTAAAATATCTACCACCTCAATCGTCTTCCATCTACCGTATTATGACGTAACGGGGTGAATCTCGTTTTGTTACCGTCCACCTCAGCCTTTACATACCTGGCGAGCCGTTTAACACATCGAGAAGTAAAAAAGAATAAAATTCGGATAACTACCGGGTTTATATTGACAATTAGCACAGAATATCACATTAAATTCTTCCACTTACACACTTCCTTATAATCCCTTACGCTACAGAAAAAACCTAAAACAACAAACTAACCTAACTCTACGCTCCTGAGTTTGATCAAAGGGTTATCAGTGGCCACTCTTTCTGTGATCTCTCTTGTCAATTACTCCTACTTAATTACCTACTACAAGAACCTCCTAATACAGAATCAGATATACAATTTAGAGTTAACTACAAGATATGATTAAAATAAAAAAACGATGTCTATAACTTGTTCAACCCCGAAAGATTGGTCACACCAAAACAGAGCAAGTTCACAGTACCTGGTTCCAATTTTCGTTGGCGGTCTTCCTCTATTAATCGGTGACGATGCCGGTATCTCCGAGAGAAATCGATTGCAGGTAAACCCACTTCTGGCACTACTATTACAAACGTCAATATCAATACGACATTCACCCTTTTTAATAAGTATCGCTATTGATTATTGGTCGATCTTTAGAGATCTTTTTAAACTTTGATTTTAAACGGACAACCACAATTAACACTGCCCGGCCGCTCTATTCGACAAATTTCCTTTCCGTTTGACTCTCGAATTTCGCGTTTACTCCTTTACGACACCGCCGAAAACGCAACTTTGCGCCCACGAATAATTCCGCGACTTGCCAGGCGTTCGCTTCCCTGGCCCGCCTTCGCGCGCCCCAAAATATACAAATAACCCCTTTTTACAAACTAACATCCTACTTAACAAAAACAAAAAAATTTAACCTGTCTAAAACTACCTAATGTACACGGGGCATTACAGTTACCTCCTAAAACTTAACATAATTTTGAATCCCAGCTGTCCAAATTATAAAAGTTGCTCCTAAAATCTAAACCAATCAAGTAAATTTCGAGAAATATTAAAAGGGCCGTTACAGTCTCCTAGTTCCATAGTTGCTAACATTGTGTACATACGTTTTTATTCGAAACTTGAGGCAGAGGAAAGTCCCAACGTAAGTAATCTTACCACCCAAGAATATTTAATATCCACAGACGCTTGACGGTGAGGATGAGCGGCTCATCGACGTCGTGAAATTGTTTCGACAGGTTTACGATAAGAGCCACCACGACTTCAAGAATAAGCAGGCACAAAAGAATGCCTGGGAGACCATTGGGCAGGTGTTGGAGCGAAATGGTAATTGTTTTATTCATACCGTTGTAAATATGTGCTTACATTATAATTGTACAGCGGAGGAATGCCAGCAACGTTTCGCGATGCTGCGTAATAGATTCGTAACTGAAAAGAGGCGGGTGGCAGCATTAAACGCCTCCGATGCCGGAGGAGGTGTGGAATTATCTGACTTATACAAAAAAATGCTGTTCCTATTGGGATTCATCAAGAGCAGACAGTAAAGCGTGTTCTACATTATACTTTTTTCGTCAATTTCTCATCCAAGTTTCTAGTAACTAGAAAGTAGTCAAAGTTTTCTTTACACTAAAGTGAAGTGAAATGCATATTGTGGAGTGGAGTGGAGCTAACTTCAAAATAAGAAACATTTTTGGGCCTACCAACCCACAAACGTAAATTTGAAATAAATTTTCTTGTGCTACAATGCCGAAACGGAATAAAATAGAAAACTTACGGAAGCTCTATAAACTTTACTGCTTAAATAGATTATATGACGGTGAGCAGCAACGATCCTGTTGGGCAAGACAGTGGTTATTAAGACGAACTAGTGCAAGTTTGGGATCATGCGCTTTTGTAGAACATGAATTGGCACTCGAAGACCCAGACTCATTTTGCAATTATGTTAGAATGAGCAAAGATGAATTTGAAATGGTACACCAAATGATAGAATCAGACATAAAAAAGCGGGGTACTCAATTTAGACAAGCAGTATCCTCACGGTTTCGTTTAATTGTTACCTTACTTACTTGGCAACCGGGGAAACTTTTAAAAGTTTATCTTATAGCAGCAGAATATCTGTTAGTTGTATAGCAAAGTTTGTTCCAGAAGTATGTGCAGCTTTATATAATTCATTAAAAGACAAATATCTACAGGTAAAGTAATTATACAGTAATGTTGATAATTCGTACTATGAGTGCAAGAGTATCATAAGTAAAAAAAAATTTTTTTTTGTTTTTTCTAGCAAGTGCTCTCAAAAAGTGTAATCTATGATGTGTTAAAGTATCGTAACTAAAAATGTTCTCTAACAAGCCTATATAGCATTTAAAATACTTTAGCATCACAAAAAAAGTAAGAGACGTTTTGTGCAATACTATCACTTTTGAGTTACGATACTTTTAATCTTGTGTTTTGTCTGGGCGGTTGAAACGTAAACTATCGCAACTCAAACGCGCCTTTTTTATGCAACGAAATCATTTTGTTTCTCAAACTTTATTTCATTTCCGTTCATGTTTATTAAGATAAAGGACGTTTAAATTATGTCTCGCGGGAAATTATTAGTAAGTTTGGCGCTAAAGGAAAGTGAATTTGTGGAGTTAAACGCTAAATTGGGGGAGAGCTCCGATAATAGCAAATGTTCAGATATCCAAAATAAGGTACCTAGCTTATTTATCATTGTAAATTGTATCAACTCATATCTCTGTTCTTCAGTTGGGTCCAGATGGAACATTCGACTGTAAGGAGTCTATTTGCAATCAGGATAGTCCAAAGGTAAGTTTTATTTCTCAATTTAGTGAAACTTATACCTTCATTGCGGTAAATGTAGTATGAACCCGTATATGCCGAACTAACACCTGTGAAGTTGTATGAGCAGTCTAGTCTACAGCTATAGAAAATGAAAATGCTGGTTTTATAAGTTTACAGCCGTTCTTTGCCCATTCACAACACTTCACACTGTTACCTAGTGCATCCTGTTCCACGGAGTACTCTGAAATTCCACAAGAACGTACGATCAAAATATTACAAGATATAGTAGTACAAAAGGGAAATGATAATCTCGATAATAATGGCAGCACACAATTAATGCAAGAAGAAACTGGCATTGAGGGGATTGTTGATGTAAATACGGAAGTTATTGAAAAAGGTGAGGGGAAAGAAATTTCAGAGGCTACTGATGAAGGTGAGAAGGGCCTATGCAGTAGAAAAAAAAAAACAACAACCAGAAAAATGGAAACGAAATATTAGAAAATACAAGCATAACCATGGAGAAGAATATAAATCGTCCACTGGAAAAAACAAGCAAAAAAGAAAGTTAGGTAGTGGTTGTAATGAAAAATGTGCTTTTAAGTGCCGCGAAAATCTATCCACTGAAGAACGTCAGCGCATTTTAACATCCTTTTGGCAATTGGGTGATATTACTAGACAAAGGGAGTTCATACTCAGACACATTATACCTATCGAACCAAAATACAGATACCCAAAGCCAAATAGTCACCGAAAGAAGAACAACGCATATCACTTTTCCGTTGCTTCTAAACAAATTAGAGTTTGCAAGAAATTTTTCAATGAAACTCTCAATATTAGTGACATGATGATAAGAACCGCAATAAAGAAAACAAAAAATGGAGTTCTTGAAGATGATAATAGGGGTAAACATTCCAAGAAGAATAAAATTAGTGAATATCTAGTAACGGGAGTTAAAGAACATATCGAGTCAATACCGACAGTAGAGTCTCACTATTTACGTGCTCAAACAAAGAGAAAGTTCTTTGACGGTAGCCTTAATTTAAGCACACTTTATCGATTGTACACTGAAAAATGCATTACTGACAACAAGCCCTACGTAAAATACTTTCATTATGCCCGTATATTTAATTACGAGTATAATATTGGGTTTCACAGTCCTAAAAAGGACCAGTGCAGTTTATGTACGGCTTTCATTAATTCTACTGTTAAAGAAAAGGAAGACATGGAAAGGGTGTACAAAACTCACCATGAACAGAAAAATCTAAGCCGCGAGGAAAAGAAAAAGGATATACAGGCAGCTAGCTTAGATCCTTCTGTCCTTGTTGCCGTATATGATTTGCAAGCAGTGTTGCCTTCTCCATGTGGAACAACCTCCGACTTTTTCTACAAAAGTAAGTTGTCAACATTAAATTTAACATTTTTTAATATTGTTAAGAAACTAGGATATTGTTATGTGTGGGATGAAACCATCGCTAAGAGAGGTGCAAACGAAATAGGTAGTTTTGTTTTACATTTTTTGTCTAACTTTTGCACGACATACCATAGTATGATATTTTACTCAGATAACTGCTGTGGTCAGAACAAAAATAAGTTTATAGCTGCTACCTATCTTTATGCCTTAAATAAGTGGAAACACATTCATTCTATCACACATAAATACCTTATAACAGGGCACACTCAAAACGAGGGCGACAGTATGCACTCCACAATAGAAAAAGAAAAAAAGAGGATGCTTAAAAGCAATAATACTATTAATGTACCTGCTCAGTGGATTCCCCTAATAGCACTCTCCAAGAAAAAGTCTCCCCCATATGCGGTTTATGAAGTTACACAGAGAGATGTTTACGATATAAAGGTCCTTTGTGGCAATACAGGGAAAAACTACAGTATTGATGTAGATGGAAAAAAGGTAAACTGGAACCAAATTAAAATTATTCATTTTGAAAAGACTCATCCAAAAACAATATTCTTCAAGACAGATTACTCCCAACAATACTACAACCGAATCCTTGTTGATCATCGTCAACGAAAACCAACGATTAGTTTCAAGGACATCAAATTAAAATGCGCGTATGATCGGCCGTTGCCGATTTCCAAAAAAAAGTACAATGGTCTTATGGAACTTTGTAGCAAAAAGGCCTTACCATTACAGTATCACCAGTTTTATAAAAACTTACCACATGAGAAAACAGACAAAAGTGATAACGATTAAGCTGGAATTTTTAACATGTACATTTTTAGTTAAGATTTTTTAAAAGAATGAATTTATTTTGTATTAAAATAGCATTGTAAAATATAAAAATATATCAAAAATATGAGAAATATTTCTTTTTATTTTTAAGTAAAACTAACGCAACACAAATTTGAGAACAAAATGCAATAGTGCTAAACTATCATATAACCTAATTGCTAAATTTTGGAAATGATCTGAGAAATTCGTATTAGTGTTCCATAAAGTGTTTGTAAAAATGTAACATTTGCACCAAAAAAGATTTACATAGCTTTCATTGTGTGGCAGAAAATCACATTAGTAGTTTTCGGAAATTGTATCAGAGCGATTTACTCGTTAATTTGTTTTTTAGATTTGCGATACTCTTGCCCACATAGTGCGAATTATCATTTGTACCCATAACAGATCCCTTCAACCCAAGAGGAGTGGCACAATGTAGCAAAAGGTTTCCAGCTGTTATGGAATATACCAAATACAGTTGGTGCCTTAGACGGAAAGCATATTGTATTCCGTGCCCCAAGAAGTGCTGGATCCCATTATTATAATTATAAAGGAACCCATAGTATAGTTCTTCTTGCGATTGCAGATGCAAATTATAAATTTATATATACTGACATCGGAACGAATGGTAGAGTCAGTGATGGTGGTATTTAATGATCTATTAATACCTATTTTTATTGTTTATTTGTCATTTAGGTGTATTTCAAGATTGTGACTTTGCATTGGCTTTAAATCAGGAGACCTTAAATTTACCAAATGATCAACCTTTGCCTGGTATGACTCACCCCAGCGTACCTTTTGTGTTATTAGCTGATGCTGCATTCCCACTACAGAAGCACATTATGAAACCGTACCCATTCAAAAACATGTCCAAAGAACAGAGAATCTTCAATTATAGATTAAGTAGAGGAAGGCGAGTGATTGAGAATACTTTCGGAATATTAAGTAATCGGTTTCGGGTATTTTTAACTCCGATAAATTTAGACAAAGACAAAGTAATTTTAATAACCCAAGCGTGTTGTGCCTTGCATAATTTTCTTCGCTCAAATACAGAAATTCAAGCTATAGATAAGGATGACGATATAACCCCAAACGAGCTTCATGATGCCACTTTTCATAGAGGACGTGCCACCAATCATGTATTACGTATACGTGAAACATTCAAATTTTATTTTAACAACATTGACATTGTAGAGTGGCAGTCGAACGTTGCTTAAATTTAAGAGGAACATTGTATTAGATAAGTATAAATTGAATGTGAATACACTTATTGCAATACTCGAAATGTACCTAACATTTCAATAAGTATGTTCACGTTCCAATTAATTACATTGGAGTTTTTACAGTAATAAAATAAAATACTAAGCATTAAGGTTGTTTTGATATGTGTCAATAATACCTAAAATTTCTAGTTTACATTTCCGATACAAACTGACATTGGAAATTTGTTGCAATCCTACGCCAACATACTGTAAAAATTTCTCAATATCGGATGAAAATTCGGAATTTTCATTTCCATTAATTTGTTTAATTGCAGTTAACATAGCTTCCTTTACTGCATCGTCCCCTTTTCTTTTCTTAGAACGCTTTGCACTCTTGGCAGGAACAGTGGTCCTTGACTGTTTATTGTGAACAGGATCTGATTCTGACATGCTTGCTGGTGAAGGAGTTGGAGTAAGATCCTCAAAATCATTAACTGGAGAAAGTGCTCCCTCTTCGTTTATGCTGTATTCACCTTCTGGTACATCCTAAAACCATAGTATATTGAATGGTACATGTACAGACAAAATACTTGATAATGTTACGATAATATTGTCGGGTCGTTAAGAGTATGCATGGAACTGCGCAGGTGAATCGTGAGTTCCGCTGCGGTCGTCAGGAATCGGCTGTTGAATATTTATAGAAATTACTTACCAGTGGCGGTGAAAACATATCAACTTGTGATAAATATTGTAGGTCGACCTTCGTTTAAAATTTGGACAAGTGCGCAGCCGACCGCTATGAAACTCTTAACGACTCGACAGTACTTTTGTAATCACTAGGTACATACCAATTCCGTGTTAGGCACTTCATAAACAGAAACTTCCGTGTTTTGGGAGATATCCTTCGACAATGTCCTAATGTTTGAAATTCCCTTATCTTTTTTTAAATACGGAAGAAGAAAAAATAAACTATCGTATAGCCACCATGCTGGTTTTGGAGATTCACTGCCCGACCCACTAGGAGCTTGTTTTTTCACTTTTCGAACGTTTTCTATAAATTGAGTCCTTAAATTGTTAATTTTCTTTGAGATCTCTTCATTTGTAAAGTCTTGTTTATATATATTCATCAACTCTGTCCTAATTGCGTCTAATGCTTTATGGCGGAGTAAATTGTTGTGGTAGCTTGGAGAATCCGTCTAAAAATGAGGAGTACAGCCTACAGGATGTTATTGAATACTTTCGTATTTTACCTTATATAGCACAGGTTGCAGTTGGTACAGAGATACAAGCGTCTCGACTATCTCATGTGACCATTTTTTCGCCATAATCAAGTATAAAGATAATTAATATTTAAAACACCAAAACAATTGCAATCACACAAGAACTGAGTCTTAACATAACCCCAATTTTCTCAGGTTGGTATCGTACTAAACAGCTGTTGAGATTCTTAATGCGCATGTAAACTTGACGAAGCATACAAGAAAAATAGGTCGGTCCGGAGCTAGTTTTGAAATAAGTCGACCTTGACTAGAAATTGTACTTTTTTGGTGATTTTTTTCTAGTTTCAGTTCTAGTTTCTAGAAACTTGGATGAGAAATTGACGAAAAAAGTATAATGTAGAACACGCTTAAGAACGTAGATAGATTTGTTGTATTTAATGTTGTAATTTCTTTTATTAGTACGACCTCAAATGTCCAACGGCCCTCGTGTGCTGCAAGTGCAGAAGGGCACCCACCAATCGAGATAGAGGGACACCCCTCTCATGACGGTGGCGAAGAGGATGTAGGGCATAGCAACGTGTGGGATGTATGGCTCTTAATATATATTAATATCATTACTTTAGAAGAGCTGGCTGAAAGTAGGGAAGCGCCTTCCACCAGCAGGGAAGTGCCTTCCACCAGCAAGCCTTTCTACGGGCTGCAGAGACAAGGGGGAAGAAAAGAAAAGCGGCCACTTCATTATAAGATGTCCTCCAAACGTTGTTGGGAACGTTGGAGGATTACCTGAAAAAGAAAGGCGAGGAAAAATAAGATCTAGAAGAAGTCGACAGTGACATAAGTTTCGGCCGCATGATTGGCCTGCATTTAAAAGACATGCCGCCAGAACAAAAAACAAGAAAAAAACAAAATATTTTAAAAATTATGTTTGATATTTCATTTCTGTAATAAAAAAATTCATACAATATAAAACAATTCACCTCCTTCCGGGCTGGTGAAATATGCTGCCAGCATATCACGATTTTCTCTTACAATTTTGGTTGAATTATTGGAACCTAATCGTCCCACAAATCGGAGCTGTTCTCCTCCTGACCTCCACACGTTCCTTCTTTTACTACTCCGTCTGCGCGAATGTGGTCTCCATATCCGGTGGGCAGTATCGTCGTTGCTCTAGTGGTAAATCTTCCTCTCCCTTTTGTAAATAGTTGTGCAGCGCCACACACGCCTTTGTGATCGCTATACAGGTTTCAACATTTGCAATGATTGGTTTCCGAAACACCCTCCAACGTGAAGCCAAAATCCCAAAGGTGTTTTCGATCGTTCGCCTTGCTCGAGACAGCCGGTAATTGAATATTTCCTTGGCTTCACCTAGTCTTTCTCCTGGACATGGCCTCATAATCTTTTCGTGTAGCGGAAACGCTTGATCCGCCACGAAAAAATAGGGTAGTATTCGGTCAGTATTGGGCAAAGCCGTCTCGTGGGGAAGATGCAAAATTACCCTTTGCCGGTGCAAAATGGTACTTCCAAATGGCGAGTCCGAAAACACGATACTGTCATATTGTGACCCGTATGCACCAATGTCGACAAGACTGAACTTATAAAATGCATCGCACACTGCCATCAACACAATACTGAAAAGTATTCATATTCAAACACTTTCTTTGTTAGGTACCTACTACTCTTCTTAAGGCGGCTACAGACATGTAAAAGTTGTCAAATATCAAATGTTTGTCAATCGCCAAACTGTTTGTCCAGCTACCCGTAAAATCACGAGTATAAATCTACACACATGTGCATATTTGGCAAATGGCAAATCAAAACGGGAACTTCAAACTTCTAGTATGTACCACGATACACTCACACATGTACTATTCGCGACATCCCATATGGGTTCGTTTTCGTACAGTTCTAGAAATTCGATCACCGTTTCGTTTGTCCACTCCATCGCGCACGCAATACAATAATAAATGAATTGTGCACACTGTGCACAGATTAATAGATTCATATTCTTTACGCATAATAGTCATCAAAGGTGGTCGCAATTGCAACTTCTGCAAAGCACGCATATGTGTATCAGCGACAAGTTTGCTATTTGACGAACATTTCAGCCCTTTGATGTGTGCTTATTTACCGACAATCGACGGGAAATTTTTGAAATTTGGCAAATTCCGAACGTTTGCTTTAACGCATATGTGTGTATCTAAGCTATTTGTCAAATGGCAAACATTTGCTATTTGGAATTCGTCAAACTTCCCATGTCTGTAGCCGCCTTTATAATTAAAATAGTCGCTACCACTGTGCTTCGGTGCAATTTGGCATGTTCCACCTGTTGTAGAACCCCTTTGAAATTTTAATAAACTCGTCATGGGTAGGTGGAGACAAATACAGTGACGAAAGACTATCCCAAATAAAAGAGCACGTTTCTTTGATGATGCAGTGTGCAGTTGCCTTGCCAATATAAAAATCTGTCGCCACTTTCTGCATCGAGCAGCCTTCTGCCAAGTAACTACAAAATATCATTGAAAGGTTCTGCATTTATATTTATCATTATTGTTATTGTTAATCGTTCTGCAGGTGAAATAAGGCATTTTGTCAAGTCTTTTTGAAATGCCGGTTCTAAAATCCCCAATAAATTATCAAACACTGCAGGAGACATCCTCGTGAATTTCACGTATTGTTCGTCATCCTAAAGGGTCTTCATCCGGTACGCGACGTTCCGGCGCCGTGAATTTGGACTTTATGGCGCTGGAATTTTTCGGCGCCGCGCGTTCCAGCGTCAGGACTTTCCGGCGCTATAGACGTTCTAACTCTAACAGACGCACATTGGAACGCAATGGCCCAAAGGCTTTAATATATGTATGTATGTTTATATATGGAAACACTAATGATAGACGATCTATAGAAATTAACTATTACGGCGAAGACTATAAATAGGATTGAGTTATCTTATGCAAAATTCCCAAAACAGCAAGAAATATTATACGACAGGTAATCGTAAACATTTGTGAAAAAGGCCTTCCTTGAAAGTTATAACCGCCTGTCCCTTCAAGAATTCATAACAGTTGTAAATTAGGTAATTGCACTTCGGTTTAAGTGCTTGGAGATCAAACGGTGTCATCATTTTTCTCTCTACTAACAAACTAATCCCTTTACCTGTATGCGACCCGCCCTAAAATATAAGGATTAAGAAATTTCACGAAAATGTAGGTATTAGGGATTCTGTTTATCTAGGTGCATAAATGAATTTGCATAAATAGGTACTGCAAATGCTCAGAAAGCATTCGATTCATTATACGTGCAGCGTGCACCATTAATATTGTGCCGAGTGTTAGTTTTGAATATTCGTACATAATCAGCATTTAAACCGAGTAAATCATTTTCAGTCAACGTTTTATATCTGTTCATTTTTCTCGATCTATCGAATATGGAGCCGGTCATACTAACGAAACGCTGTGCGGAAAAGTTTGCTCATGATGGCTACATGTATGTACAAGACAGAGAGAGCAAAGACGGTACAAAAATGTACTGGAGGTGTTTCCGGAAGGACAACAGTAAAATCTACTGCAGGGGACGGGTTTGGACGAATATAGCTGACGGAACTTTCCATTCATTACGGACACGCCATACATGCCGAGAAGTAGGTGATGCGACTGCAGTGGAACTAGCCAAAGTGGGCACGGCCGTAAAACGTAGAGCAGAAACCACCATGGAAACGCCACAGCAAATAAGAAGTAATGTCATTCGGAATGCTACTGAGGCCGTGCTTGGACAACTTTGTAGCAGCGAAACTATGAGGAAGGCGATCAATCGTCACCGAAATGGAGCGGCACCCGTCAACCCAAACTCCCGCCTGAATATACGCGATACCATACCGATGACGAAAACGAGGAGATGTATCTACTGTCGGATTCAGGAGAAGGCGATGTCAATCGCATATTGATTTTTGGACGCGAAAGCAATTCTGCGTGGTCGGGTCAAATGCAAGAGGTCTACATGGACGGAACGTTCTCTACGGCACCCCCGCTTTTCAGTCAATTTTTTTCTATTCTTGCACGCAGAGGGAACAGATACGTCTTCCCCATCTTATTTTGCCTGTTGCCAAACAAAAGAATGGAAACGTACCGGAGGACATTTCAACTCATCAAGGGTGCCTGGCCACAGTTCAATCCAGAGGTAGTTAATGTAGACTTTGAAATTGGAATACACAATGCCATTAGAGAGGAGTTTCCCGATGCCAATATTGAAGGATGCCTTTTTCATCTAATACAAAATTTGAGGAAACATTTGGCGACGGCTGACCATCTTGGAAAGTATTCAACTGCAAAGATGATAACGCCCATCGCTTTCGTGCCGCAAGATGACATTGAACATTAGGGTGGATCGAAAAAAACTTTTTTTCGAATCTGATAATGGCCCGGGTGGCAAAAGTTGCCATTCATAAAAGTAAGTTTTTTTCCCAAAAAAATTTTTCTTTTAAATCAACCCCTTCAGGTGCCCCAACCCCCTAAAAAAAATTTTTTTTTTGGAAAAAATTTCCGATACGGCCCTATGTGTAAACCCTTCTTGAATGTTTAAAAAGCTTGTGTTCAAAAACTGGAGGCTCTCGGAACATTTTTGGAGGTGCCCCAAAGACCTAACAGAAAATAAAGAAATCCTATTTCATGTAGACAATACAATTTTAGCTAAAATCTAAACAAATTAACGAAATAATAGCTTTATTGACGGCAGTACGCCTCGTTAGATATCTATAAGGTAGAATCAAGTCAAAAAATCCAAACAAAAATATTAAAACTAAGTGTAGGAATAATAATGTAGGTAAGAAAAATAAAACAAAAAATTATTAAACAAAAAGTTATTTCAGCTTAAATTCTGACTTAGAATTAAATGATTTCATTAAATTCCTCGACTCGATTCGAGATTTTATGAAACCATCTCGTTTTTCCTCTCCACAAACTTTGGATGATGCCTCTGTAACTAAATGTACACATCTTTCAGTGGCCTGGGTGTGACAGGGGAACTTGGGCAAATCTAGAAAGGGTGCTGTAGTTTCTTCACCAGATACAAAAGTTTGCAGGTCCTCGTCGGAGACGTGCCTTAATATTGGTGGTTCTGACCTGTCTGTTTCATACCAATAAATTATTTCCGTATAATCCTCTGCCTGCATGTTTAAAGGAGGTACGCGAAATTGTCTGACAGATGTTGAATTTTTGTCCTCTTTTCTAGAAGCAATTATTCTGCGGCATGCTAACTTGCGGATGTGCTCTCTGTCATCTGCCAGCATCGCTAGAAGCAGGTTCTCTGAGTGGCCAAAGAATCCATTCCTCTGTATTACCACATCTACTATCTTCCTTAAATCAGTCGGCATATATCTTGAATATGCAATCAATCTCCACAAATGTCGTGGACCTTCAGTACACAATGGCATACACTTGATACTGAACCATAATGGACCATATACTTTCATGATAAATTTAGCTAAGTGTACCAGATTTTCCGAGGGATGCTCCGATGCGACATATAACCGAAGGATTCTACTCGCCGTTGTCACCCATCTTGAATGTACGACTGGTCCTGGTTTAATCCTCGCAAGGTCTTCGCTGCATTCTCCAGATGATACTGCATGCAACATATCATACAAATATTGCTGATCAGTACTCAAAATCTTTCTATCTAAATCAGGAATGTCGTTACTCCCAATTTTCGAGAATCTGACTAAAGGGAGGGTTTCACAAGCTTGTATTGATTTTCCAATGGCACCAGAGAGAGCTTTCGGACCTTGAGTAACACCATCAAGTTGGATTAAAAGATGCCGTAAGGGAAGTTCATTTAGATGTAACATGCAAATAAACCACTGAAGAGGGCGGTTTAGAGCAATTTCTAGGAGTCTTATTATTCCTGCGTTTGTTCCTGTGTTGACATTAGTGCCATCGCATCCAACTGCTATTAACGATTCAATCGATACTTCTTTTCGATTAAAGAAATCCAATATGGCATCTTTGATGACGACAGCTGATCCAGATGATACGGCTAAATGGCCGAGGTAAATGGAACCTGGCTCTTTTACCAAGGATATATGTTCCTCTGTGATGGTACTATAGTAATACTTATCGCCCTTCTTAGTTTGCGTCAAGGATTTATCCTTCCGTCCATCAAAATATAATGCTTCTACTCCAACCTCCATGTTCTTATATTGCAATTCTTTCCTGTGCCTTTCCCTTTCCCGACGAACTTTATTTCGATCTATTATTTTAGAAGTGTCCTGTTCATTAACGATGCCCAAATCTTGTAACAGAGCGGAAGAAAGTGATGCAGCGCTTCTGTCTGAAACACCGTAACGATCGCACTCCCTAGCGAAAGCTGTGAGATTTACCCTCATTTGCAAATTTGAAACGTTTTCAGTTGTGGAAGAACAACAGGGCTGGGGATTAGAGTCAGGCAACTTTCCAGAATCATTCCCAGTCGCATTTTCAGAGTCTCCTGGCTCAGATGCAGTATCTTTAGGCTTTAATTTTGGGCGCTCTTCAAATGGTTCTTCAGGTTCTTGAGATCGTTTCATCATTCTTTGGTTTCTTTTTGCTATTTTCCTGGATGATGCTACATCAATTGATCCTATGACTAGGTTTCTGGTAGTTCGCTGATCTATTACAAATTCCCTTTCTTGTGCTGGAATCTTCTTCTCTTTGGAACAATGGCAATGATTGAGATCTTTACATTTACAACTAGCGATATCAAAGAGAGTTTCCTCCCAGCTAAGTTTTAAATCTCTAAGCTTCTTTGTGTAGCTTTCAGATTGCTGTCTGCCCTTATATGGTTTGAGGAGGGTCCTATAGTCCGTATTCAATTTTTTTACTTTCTCAGTAACTTTTTTTAGTGTAATTGTTGGAACCGATGACTTCTTCCAGATGTTCACTAGAGTATTTGCAGTTTCTGTTGCTATTATTGAAGCTGGTGGATCTTTGCCTGCCATGATGCCCTTTTTCTCATTCCTGACAAACAAGAAGTGTCGAATTATATCCGCATTCGTGGGAAGTCTTAGCTGGGACATCTCGCCAAGGGTTTCAAAGATAGGACAATGCGTGGTTTTCCTGGTAGGAGTTCTTGCGCTCATTTTACTTTGTTTGGTATCTGAAACAAAAGAAACAATAGTTATAATATTTTTAGCTATAGAAATTTAATTAACTTGAATAAAACAAAATAATGTGAAAAGTAACCAAAATATAATTGAAAGTCAAAATAAATAAAAACACATATTTCTATACTTAACTGGGGCACCTCCAAAAATGGTCCGAGAGCCTCCAATTTTTGAACACACACTTTTTAAACATTCAAGATGAGTTTACACATAGGGCCGTATCGAAAATTTTTTCCAAAAAAAAAATTTTTTTTTAGGGGGTTGGGGCACCTGAAGGGGTTGATTTAAAAGAAAAATTTTTTTGGGAAAAAAACTTACTTTTATGAATGGCAACTTTTGCCACCCGGGCCATTATCAGATTCGAAAAAAAGTTTTTTTCGATCCACCCTATTGAACATGCCATGGGTGAACTAGAAGAGTATCTACCAGCGGAACTGGAACCAATAATTGCTTGGTTCACTGAGTACTACATCGGCCGCCTACGTATGAATGGGACGAGAGCACCAGCCCACTTCCCTTTCAACGTGTGGACGGTTTACAATCGTACTTTGGAGGGACGTGACAGAACCAACAACTACTCAGAAGCGAGTCATCGAAGACTGCAAAATATGTTTGTGCAAATTCCATTTTAAGCACTTTATGGCTTGGTAACATAGTAATACGTATATGTAAATGCGGTAGGTGAGTACCCTAATCAAGAATTGTAAGTTTCACTTACAAGTTTTCCTTTAGTGCGGTTATGACACTTGTACATGTTTACCGATGGTAAACTTACGGTTTATGACAAAAAACAGAGAGCTAATTGAAAATATAGGAAATTGAAGTTTACCTACTTCCACACTCGATGCCAGGAATGCCAACAAATGGTTTCGCATGTAAATTAACGCAGTCAAAAAACACAACACTAAACGGATGAAGAGTAACGACACTATATGATTTGTAATTATTATTATTTCTGCCATTGTTAACATTACTATTACACATTATTCCATAAATTATATATCTACAAGCAAGTATATTTCTCTGAAGATGACAGTTTCCGAAAAGGAGGTGTACGCATATGAAAACGGTTTCTTGTCGATATCTATGCTCATATCTATGATGAAAATTTCCGACATCAGTTACTTCCGTGTAGTAAGACCATAATAATCAAACGACACTGCATACACCAAATTGTAGATTTGCACGAAGCAATCATCGGCCCTCTTGCTGCTCTCCTCGTAATCGACAGCCAACGAGAAGTGGATATCCAAACAAACTTGTTATCATTCTTATATGTAATGCAATTAATATGATAAATCAATTTGCAAATGAAAACATTGCAACCCAATTCCCAAAATAGGTGTAAGCCGTAAGCACTAGCTGAAATTGAAATAAATTTCAAGGTTATGTTTCCCATTGAAATCAACTTACTACTTATTAGTTTTAGCGCAGCTTCTTTTAAATGTTATGAACTTCTTAAGACTGCGCTAAGCGTTTTAGAAATTTGTAATAATAATTAAATTAACGTAAATGCTTTGTTTATTCATTTAATCACAATTAATGAATAAACACTGGTAAATATCGGTTGTGAATTGACATGCTTGTGCTACCAACTGCCAACTGTCTGTGCTACCAACATAACATCGAAATATTGGAAATTTGAATGCAAGTATGACGGCTTATAATTTATAGGAGGTAGAAATATAAATTTTAAAATGAACGTTGTTCCCTCAAATTTTTTACTTCGACACAAAAAATCTTGTGTATTACACGTCCATAAAAATGTTTTGCGAGTATTCGTATTGCAGGCCTCAGCTCCGCTTCGGCCTGCAACCTTACTCACACTCGCAAACATCCATTTTCTGGACTTGTGATACAAATAACTATTTCCGGAGATCATCCAACAATATGGAAGTTTATTGACCAGATCAGAAAACTACAAAAAATTATCGATGCGCAGGGTTGGGTAAAATACATTCACTTGTGTATTTGAAATACAAAATACAATTGTATTTGAAATACATTAAAAAACACTTAATCTTAAATATTTTATTATACCTATCATTTACATCTTACGTATACTGGTATACACATATTACTATATTATTATTACATATTACCCTTGAGATAAACTAACTTTTCAAACAATGTGTCTGATAAATTGCCTCTTGTAGGCGAATGAATGTATCCCGCAAAAGAAAACAATCTTTCAACTGGGGCCGATGAACACAAACTTGTATTAAATTTTATAAACGCATGTTTAATTACTGAATAATTATTTAAACTTACTAGTAGTTTATTTTTGTCATTTAAAAATGTCACAAATTCTAGTTCTACTTGTGATTGTTGTTTATTATTAGATTTTGGTGACGAAAATATATAAAAATCTTCATCTTCGCCACCACTGGCACTTTGTTCAGAGGACGAGAATGCTAACTGTTGTTCATGAAATTGCTCTAACGATTTAACACACAAGTCCTGTAAACGTTTTCGTTCATATTCTAAACGTTCTGGTAACCACTTCAACTTGAATGCAGGGTGCAAGCATGTAGCTATAATTGCTTCATTTACTTCCGGGGATAGCTCAAAGAAATTTGAAAATCGTTTCTCTATTGATGCGATTATACCTTTAACCAGAGATCCTGTGGGTTTGCGAAGATGCTTGTCTAAAAGAGCTGTCATTCTAAAATGTAACGAAAACAATGTAGGTATAAGTTGTCCGTAATAACATTTTTCTTCTGTTTGCAAACAATCCAGTGCTGTAGCCACAGGCTTCAAAATGGTGAGGAAGTCCTCTAAGTACTCCAACTCAATTTCTTTAAAGTCGGGCAAAGCCAATTCTTTATTTAAATTGTTTAATTTTTCTCGGTATTTCATTAACTGAGATAATGAATCAAAAAGTGAATTCCACCTGGTAGGGCACGGGTACAGCAAACTGCAGCCCAGTGTATTCTTAATTATTTCAGCAGTTTTTGGTTTTCGTGATATATTCCACAATACTGTACATTTTGCAATTGCTGGATGATGTATTCGGGACATTGGAGAAGCCTCCCTTATAATTTTTTGCAGGTCTGTTGTGGCCACTAAACTTAATGTGTGACTTGCACATCTTAAATGGTTTGGTAATACTAATACTACAGAAGAGGAATCATCTTCATCAAAATTCAAAAACTCTATATCATCGTCTTCGTCTTCATCTTCGTTGTCAATGTCTTCACTAGCTGAAGAAAAAACTTAATGTAATACATATTACATTATTGTATTTAAATGTGTAACTACCATTTTTTTGCACAGTTTGGAATCCAAACTCCTTGAACGCTTTGACAAAATTGCTGCCATTGTCTGTAATTGTTGACACAATTTTTTTCATTATCGAGTCCATATTCGGAATTTATGTCATATAACATTTCAGCAATTTTATCGTACGAATGAGTGCCTCTGAATCGTGTACATGCTAATACGCTCTAGTGTATTTTCGTCAATCTAAAATTAAAAATGTTGAGTTAAAATAAGAAAGTATAATATGGCACCTCGTACCCAATGGACCAGTAACACCCATAAAACTTCGGTGTTTTGTAGACCAGACATCAGTTGTAGTTGAAATGTACTTTACTGTTTGGAATACCTGCTTTAATTTTTTTTGGATTGAACTGAACAAATCCTCAATTTTCCGTCCCAATGATCGTCTTGACATGATTTGCAAACCTGGGTCGATATCTAAAATTGTGTTTAGTAATGTGTTCTTAACAAAAATGATTTACCTGTAAATATTTTTCTAAAACTTTCATCTTCCACCGTTGAAAGCGGCCGCATACTACGAACTACGTAGTTAATAATATTATTATCAAATTTTTGCTGCTTAGTGTGTTTCTGAACAGCTTCGTTCACTTCAAACAGTTTTAATTGTTTTAGTTTTGGTGTTTGAGGATCTGTAGTCTCACATGATCTTTTCCCTCTTACTTTATGCTCAACTTTATATTTCTCGAATTCATCTACAGCTTCCTTGTGTAGTCGCTGCAACAAAAATTAAGAAATAAAATAACTACTATTGCTTTAATTATTTATTATCACATTACCTTTAAGTGTGTTTTAAAGTTGGTGGTGGCTTTTAAAGTTCCACTAATTTCATTGTTTTTGTTATGTGCACTAGTACACAATAAACACCGGGCTCTAACTTTATTTGGGTTATTTGGATCTTGATGCGTGATTTTGAAATATTTTCCTTGAAGTACGAGGACGGGTCAAATGAAAGTGAGCCAACCCACCCTGCGCAATAATGGTTCGGTCAATCCTCTGCGACGCATGCGCGTAGCACAGAGGCATTCCTAATTTACGAAAGTGACACGAAAGTGTGAGGTTAAAGTTCTTTAGTGCACTCATACACTGTGCTTAAGTCGGTTGTGTAACATAATGGACGCTCCAAACGAGGAACAGCGTGGTGTGGTCAGGTTTTTGACAGCTGATCATCATGGGCCATTACTGATCGAATTTGCTAAACCTGGAGAGACTATCAATAGTTCGCGATATTGTGAAACACTGGATAGGTTGCGTCTCGCAATCAAGAACAAACGACCTGGAAAATTGACGGATGGCGTGATCTTGCTACACGAATGTCCGCCCCCACGTTGCTGATGTGATTAAGTCAAAACTGGAGGAGTTCAAGTGGGAAACGCTTCAACATCCTCCATACAGCCCGGATTTATCGCCTTTTCGAAAAACTTAAAAAAAATTTCAAGGGTACCAGATTCGTGTCGGACGACGCCGTGAAGGAGTCTGTTACAGATTATTTGAAACAGCAGCCCAAGGAATTTTATGAGAAGGGAATAACGCGGCTCGTTAGTCAATGGGACAAATGTCTTAATGTTCATGGAGACTACTTTTAAATAAAGTACTGTGTTTGTCATTTATTTGCATTGGCTCACTTTCATTTGACCCGTCCTCGTATTACAGGAACAGAAAGTGGAGAAGTAATTTCGTCCATTTCAACCGATTCTGAGACTGATTCCTTTTCGTTTCGACCTTCCATCATCGACATAAGCATATAATAATTGCCAATTTTTTAACAAAATTATCGCACGACCGTCACAATAATTATTAAACAAAATGTGCACGTTTACAAATGGCGTAGCAGTGTAAATATCATATATTACACGAATGCGATTGCGCACAGAATGCTGAAATGTGACGTGTGATTGTGTGACTCCACGTACGCAACCGGCACTCATATAAAGCCATACATAAGTGACAAGTGAAGAACTTCTACCTTTAGACGGTAAAATCAGATCTAGTGTAAAACGCTCTATCGGCGATAGTTATGGAAGATTTACTTTTTTGTGTATTTAAAATACAAAATACATTTACATCGTGTAATTAAAATACAGTATTGAAAATACATATGTATTTTAAATACTGTATTTCAATTACAAATATTTCAAATACTGCCCAACCCTGTCGATGCGGATTATGAAAGGTTCATTGCAGGGTTCGAGGGAAACAGGAAAAGACGAAAATATGAAGAAGCCGATCAAAGAATCCTCAACAAGGTTAGGGAATACCGCCGCGAAGAAGTCATCGACTACCTAAGGGGAATTTCTCATAATTACAATAATAATATTTACTGTTAACATGCCAATAAAACATTTACAGAAGTCAAAGGGAACAACACATCATTTATACATTCATGTTAAATTACACATAAATCACAGTCTTTAAATTCATTAATAGTATAAAATGCGCCTTCAGTAAGGAATTTTTTTAATTTTTTTAATTTAATTTCATATGGGCTGATGTAAAATTATTCATAATATATTCATTTATATATGTATACAGGGTGTTTCTTTATTTTTACTATGGGGACCTCGTAAACCGTAAAAGATACAAGGTCGAAACTAACGGGTGGGTCGCAGCAAAAAGGGGAATCCGGAAAATTTTTGCAAAAATTGAAGTAAAAATCTCAAATTGCTACGTATTTTTTAATGAATATATTAGCTTGTATACTCCATATAATCACATTAAATTATGTATTCTAGAACATTGTAATAGGCCAAGGCTGGCTTCGCAACCTCTTGGACCAAAATCATAGCTCAATTTCAAATAACCTTTTATACCTTCACTTGTAAGATACTAAGTCTATGATTAGACGATGCGTATGGGGTCCGCCACTCTTTTGAAACTCGAGACTTTCAGTAAAAGCGTTTACTTTGCCGAAGATTTGCTTGTCTTCGATGAGGTGTCGCATTTTGTTAATTTTCACGAGAAAGACTCGATTAACGATATCGGGACGATCGGTAGCATTTTGACCTCTCATTAAATGCTGTCTGATCTCTTTCCACGAAGGGTTGGTCGTGGAGGTAATCATAAAGGTCGCCTTTCCCTTTCGTTGAAACAGAGCCATGGCGTCGTGAAACATTTGCTGATACCAGGCCGGAGAACCGACCATTCTGGAAGACAGCCGTATCACCTTCCCCAATTATTTATTGTCGTCCACACGACGCAGCTCTCTTTCGAGCGCTTGACTAACTTTTGGCGCGGTCGTACAGAAGATTTCGGCATTCTTATGAATGTACTGATATACCTGTTGATCGACTTTTATGCTCTGATTGATGATGTACTCCTGAACGATGCTATCAAACGGGTAAAGAAAGTGCGCGGCGGCTGTAGGATCGCGGCCGCGAATTGCGAGATGGTATCTATAGAATTCTCGTATAGACACGTGGTGCTTGTCGTCGCCCTCGTCGTCGTCGTGAACGGCGTCAGGAGGGTTAGCAATCTCGTTCTGTCCGGCGGCGTCGTCCAGTGCGCTCGCACGTCGCCGTCTGGGCGCGTTTCGATTCGCGCGTTTTGCGATACCGCTGTGGTAGCCGGGGTCGCCGTGTGCCAAGTTCAAGACGTAGTGAGCGCAATCGTTGGTTTGATGATAAAGCGGTAAAAGGATTACTTCGCCGCAGTTCTTTTTCAGCCAGGTACCGTGACGATAAATCGGCTCGTTTTGTTGGTTGGTAACGTAAAACGCGCACAATTCGTTAACCTGCGGCAAGTTGACAGTGCGCGGGTGCAGACCGGGATCGGCCACCGTGTCCGGTACATTTTTCGGATTTACCAAAACCAACGTGACGTGCTGCACGTCTTCGAAGCCCTGTTCTCGAACTTCCGCCAGTTCTTCCTCGTAAAGCGTGTGCATCACTTGGAAAGCTTCGCATAGAGGATGGCAGCGTCGGAGTACGGCGAACAGTTTTTCCAGGATCTCCCGTCGAATACCGAACTTGGAGTAGAGGGGATCCCTGGCTACCGCCTCGTGCATCGTAATCGGATCCAGCATGTAAAGTTGACCGTGCACCGGCGTTTTACCGTCGGAAGCGAACAACGGACTTATGTTTCGCTTAATTTCGCCGTTTATGAGTATGACGGGAGGACCTCCTCCGGGCGCCTTTTTTCTACCGGCCTCTAAGCTACCGAACCTCAGCAGCATGTTGTAGATCCGGAAGTACCGTAGGAAGTGTTTTCCGTGCACAGCGTCGCTCGTCAATTGGCGAATTTCCTCGGGAACCGGTCGGATTTCTGGTAAGACCACGTCGCCATTTTTACAGCACATCGTGCTGTTTTCGTCCTCAAATAAGAGTGCCTTGCAGTGCGGGCACACCTTGTCGCCAATTTTTCCGCAATCGAGGTAATCGATTCGGTGTTTGGCGCATTTCGCAAAACAACCGTACTTGCCGTGCCGTTTTCTGCAGTATTTTAACGGTTTCAAAGTGCGCTTGGTCGTCGTTCTGCTCTCGCTATAGCTGGCATTGCTTCTACCGGATCGGGTAGATCGTCTGCTATCGGTCGAAGATACAGACGCCATGCTAACGTCCGAGTCGGATTCGGCGGGCGAGTTGCGTTGAACGACCGGCATCTCCTCGTCGACGCCGTCCACTTCGACTGGGTGGAAAGGATCGTCGTGTCTGGCTTCGTACTGCGGAACTCGTCCGTGACACAGTTCGAATAGCATAACCGTTAACCCTTTGACGTTCGGTAGCGATATTGAAATCTGCCAGAAGCATCCTTTTGTCGTTCGTGAGGTACGTTTCGACGTAGAGAGAGACGTAATAACCGCAGTTGTACCCGTCTCTTTGAACGTTGTAACTTGCAGGGTCGGCAACTTCGATGTCGATGGCGTCGTTGGACGCGAAGAACGGATCGAATTCGCGAATTGCGTCCTTGATGGCGAGTATGTAGCGGGCGTTGTCGTTGTCGAACCGGTTTTTGTTGGGCAGAGGGTCGTAAAGTACGGTTCGGCCTCTTCGCTCGTGAATCACCAGTGCGAAGTGTCCCGGGAAGTAGATCGGGACGAACAGTACCTCGTACTCGTTACAATCGCCCCAGGCGCCTACGGTTGACGAGACGGGCGCGTTACTCCATACGCCTATCCTGTACCCGATGTTAATCAAGATCGACTTGATAACATCCTGCGCCAAGTATGCGACGTACATCATGTAGCCGAATACGCTGTTCACGTTCATCTGCGATGTCGGATCGTGGAATTGTGCCATCAGATCGTATCGAGCGAGATCGTAAAACGGAGTGATTTGCAAATTTGCCATCGCAAATCGCCAACGACGAGGACCTCTACCGGAAGCGCGGTAGCAGGTATTGGGGTAGATGCGGGTGGTGGTATTACGGACTGCGACAAAGTAAGCGGCGCGTCGTGCTCGCTACCAGAAATGCCCGCTTTTCTGGCTGCATATTGGGCCGTGATTCCCGAAATTACTTTACGCTTTCTGCCGCGTTTTTTTTGGGACCCCTTTTGTGCAGTCTAAGAAGAACGTAAATGTAAGGGCGGCCGTACACGGACTGCTCGAGCAGTTAGCGGCTGAGCGACGTACACGGACCGCTCGAGCGGTCGGCGTCGACTGCTCGAGCGGTCGGTTGTTGGCTGCTCGAGCTACGCTACCAACCGCTCGAGCAGTTGATTTACCACAGTCGAGTCAATGGATTCTGACGAGGAAGCACTGCTTTTGCTGCTTCTGCTCAAGCGGAGACGACGACGGCGGCGACGTCAAAAGAGAAAATTTTGGGTTCATCCAATTTTGGAATTAAGAGAACAACATGGACAATTCCATCATTTGTTTATGGAACTTAGAAGTGATGAAGAAAAATTTTTCAACTATTTTAGAATGTCAATCTCTTCGTTTGATGAATTGAATAATATACTAAAATATAAAATTAAACGTGAAGACACAATTATGAGGAGAAGTATCCAACCAGAAGAAAGACTAGCAGTAACATTGAGGTTTGAAAAATATATACCTAGTAATTATTTAAATTTTTATTCATTAAAAATATTGGAAATGATATCATCGGACAATACTGAAGATGATGAAAGGTCTTCAAATTGAGAATTTTGGTCATCAGCCACTGATGTAGAGGGGCCAGACGCTGATCTAGAGGAGCCAGGCACTGATGTAGAGGTTGAGGGGCCTGTATTATAACCCCATTGTCCTCGGTAATCATTAAACGATGAATATTGTGATAAATATCCCCTGTCACCATAACTCGAAGGATATGTGTGATTTGTCATCCCTTTAAAGTATTTCATTGCGTTAAGTATTTCTGTCTTGGCATCTAATTTATACTGCTCATTAATTTTTTTTGAATTCGCTTACTAATGATAATAAAAACAATTTATCTTCATCTTCATTATCAATGCGCGAATTCTGCGATTTTTCATCGAAGCGTTTGGATAATTTTTCAATTAAGACGTTCTCATCTGTGATTGTAGTAGTTAATTTTCTTTTGTTTCTTTCTTTGTTTATTTTATTTTGACGATTTTCGCTTTTTTTCGGACGTAATTTCAGCGTGCTCACTTTCTTGTAAACTGTTTGTTTTGTCGGGTCTATCTTCTATTATTGCCTTTAAAAAAGACATCTGCTGATAATATGCATATGGCCGAATGTTGAGGGCTGCTGAACCACTCTTTGGTTTAATTTTTTTAGCATATCTGGTGTACCCATCTCTTAATGTTTTCCATTTTTTCTGTATTAACATGGCTGTAACAACAAAAAACTATTTATTAGTATAATTGATTGATTTAAAAATATGTTTTTACAGGTATTTGGCAACTGGATGTACATTTATGGATTTGCAATATAGTTTTAGAATAGCATCAACAACAATAGGTAAGATAGTGAGATGTTTGCAGAAATATATGGATACATATGAAGGATATGTGTATGGAACAACTAACTGAAGATAAATGGAAAGACATAATAAATCGTTTCAAACAAACTGCTAAGTTTCCGAACTGCCTCGGTGCCGTTGATGGCAAACATATAAGAATAATACAACCCGCGCAAAGTGGATCGGCATATTATAACTGTAAAAATTATTTTTCGATAATACTTCTAGCAGTATGTGATAGTAATTATATGTTCACTTTCGTGGATATAGGCTCATATGGAAGGCACGCTGACTCGACTATTTTCGAAGAGAGTTGTCTATATAAAATGTTACAAGAAAAAAAGTTAAATATACCTCCACCTTCTACAATATCACGTTAAGCAAGCGTTGCAGGAAAATTTAATGCGTCCATATGGTGGCAAGAATTTAGCAGAGAAAAAATTAATTTTTAACTATCGGTTATCACGTGCGAGGCGATATATTGAATGCACGTTTGGCATATTAGCTAATAACTGGCGGATCTTTCATAGACCACTTAACGTCAGTGTTGATTTCGCAGTGGATATAGTAAAATCATCATGTGTTCTTCATAACTACGTAAAACAACGAGATGGAAATAAATTAGAGGATACGTTTGAGGGTCTTTCTCATTCTATAATACATTCAACCCAGCAAGTTCGTCCAGGTGGACCTATGTTAACGACAATCCGTGAAGAATTTGCTAATTACTTTGTGAGCGAGGAAGGCAAACTAGATTGGCAATGGAATATGATATAAATCAATAAATATGTGTGTGACTTTATAATATGACATAAACTTAATAAATGTGCGTGTAAAATGACTGACTTTTTTACTTACCGACTTGATTTTTTTCTTGAACTGGTTTTTCATCAAAGTTCTCAATTACTTGGGCGCAAATAATTGCCCATGCATTGTTCTTCTTTATTTTGTCGCTGTGTTCCTTAAGTTTATAGTTCCAAATAAGTTCTTGCGTTTTAATTGCACTAATAAGCGCATCACTATCGCACACGCCCTCCATGTTCAAAGATCAGTCGACAAATGAGACAAGCGAGATAGACAGACGCCGCGAGGCCACAAGGGCCGGGGGGGAGATCGGAAAGCTGTCGACTGCTCTAGCGCAGTCAACGGCTCGAGCAGTCCGTGTATGCCTCGCGACCGCTCGCGCGCGGTTGACTGCACGATGAATTTCGTCATGCAGTTGACGGCTTGAAGCGGTCGCGACTGCTCGAGCAGTCGTGTGTACGGCAGCGAATGAATGACTATAGTTCACCGCGCGGTCGCGGCTTTAAGCAGTCTGTCTCAACTGCTTGAAGCAGTCCGTGTACGGCCACCCTAAGAGGCGAATCATAAACATTACTAATATATTAATGTTTAAATAAGAGATGCAATTTGAAAGCCAAAAATTAAAAACGTCAATTATGTCATTTTTTGCTTTATTTAGGTAACTTTAGAAAGGGGGTAAATTTTGTTTTTTGATTTTGTTTAGGCATAACTTGAAGATCTATGCTAATAAGTGAGATCTCTGTACCTAAAACGAAATTTTATACAACCTGTATATGCATGCTCCAATATTGAAATCTAACATATTTTTTGAAACTTTGTTACTATTACTTCAGTAATAAAATAAAGTTATATGCACCTCGTGCTTATTTTTTGAAGCAATACAACACTTCTTCATAAATGTGTCAAAGAGTTATAACGCACGAGCTGCAAAAGGCAAGGCGCTACAAAAAATACCATGTGCTTTTTAAATAAAAAACACACGCCGCTGACCGGCCAGCTAGCTCTGTTGACAAAAGGGTAAACAGCGGAGAGAGCAAGACAATACAGGGACGTAGGTAAAAGAATTCAATACAATTGGTAATAGCTCCGTAGCTATCCTCGATTTCAACTCAATCTTCTCTACTTACGGTTAGTGGTTCTGGTAGAGTCTTTTGGGCGCCACCTAATTCGTCCAATTTCGCTTATCACTATCCGAACTAGGAAAGGTAGCTTAGCTTGAAAAATATGTAACTATAATCCCACAAAAATAATTATTTATTGGGGTGCTCTGCACCTTCATAAAAGCACAACCAAAACTTCGGTTCCCCAATGGGAATCCCAAAAACTTAGGTCCAACTATGAGGCTTTAATAAAAAATAAATACTCTAAAGTAATTCAAACATAAAACATTTACAAAAAAAAATTTCCCCCATGAAATACGGAATAAAACCCACCAGAATCTCTGGGGTCAGAACACAAATATTGTTACCGTGGCACAAGTGATGAATTAGATAAAGTGATTTCAATCCCTTAATCGGTAGCTTGGGGGCAATGAAGTGGTTCAAGTCGTTACGAGCTCGTACGTTACATACTGGTTATTACTTCGTACATGGGAGTAATACTTAAGTGATTATCAATTATCGTATCTCAATATTCCAAGCTGACTAATTAACAGTATTACTATTGGCTTTAGTGCATATGCCAATTACCACAATGTGGGTCCAATTCAATACAAACAGATAAATTTATAACATTTACATCACCACAGGATCAAATATTTACGTCTGAATGGCTCCTCTGGGTCCTGGTGTAAGTCTTCTACGTAGTGCAATAAAAAGGTGTCGGTTATTAGAAGAGTTCGGCTTAGCCCGCAAGATCGTAACGTTGCAATGCTAGACTTTACGGCACTGCTCTGCAATATTCTGTCGCCTAACTTCCCAAGTTCAATCCATCCTCAATAACCCCATTCGGTACGTAGATCGGTACAAGGATTTTATCTAGTACAAGGACTCCTATCCAATACAAGGACTCTAAAAATATAACCTAATTACGACTGGTTCTCACCTAAATATAGACGAACGAACCTCTAAGTAGAGAGTAAACAAAAAAAACTTCGTCAAACAGCAAGTAATGTAAAAGGCGTTATATCGTGGATCGGATCGGTATCGATGAGTGTTTCGGCTTCAAGATTAAAATTCCATTTCGGAAAGTTGCTGTCGATTTAGATTCATTAACGACACAACATTTAAGTTCGTTGGCAAGTAAAAATGCTTTCGCAAATGGTTAATTCACCAACGGAACATGAAGATGGTAAAACACACACCGAATCCCAGTCAAACACACACGTTCCTCTTGCAAGTTCTAGCGAGAAGACCCCACTTTCTTTCCGAATTTCCGGCTAGTGCAACGAAGAAATTTATCTCCAACCAATTAAATCACAGAACGGCCTTTACAATACCATATAAGGAAATCTCCAAAACGCTTATCGAAAACGGAAATGAATTATCACCAATACGAACATAGATAGATATGAAAATAACACCAACGCAAATGCATAAAGTTACTAGATGGGTTGCATTCAGCGCGGCGCAAAAAGTTATACACAGAGTGAATAAAAGTGAAATATAGACAACATGTTGGCATTGTTTTAAAACTGTTACAGAGTAACCCCAGATTTGTAACTGTAGCACGTTTAAATAGAAAATGAGAATGTTATTAAAATATATGAAAAATTTGATGGATTTTTATGCAATTTATGTGTACAAATAATTTAAAAAATAAACATACTTTTTTTTCTGTGACGGGAAAAATGTTTGTCATTTTATTATCTGTTGACAGGTAACAAACATTCACTTTTCATGAAATTACTTTTTTTCCGGATATACTCGCATATAGGTATACACATATGATTTAAATAAAGATAATTTTTTTGTACTTTCTCTGGTTCTACCAACTCAGGTGAAGTCTAAGAAAATTCAGAATCGGATATTTTAAACTTTATATCATTCAAAATAACTACTAAACAATCATTAAATTCAAAATGTTTAAATCAAATGACAAAACTGACAGATATTTGAGTAAAGGTTTCCTTAGCAACGCAGTTCGTATTATCGCGAGAAGTACAACAGCCTGTCTGCAGTTTAAAACTTCAAATTTCTATAAATCGATACGACTGCAATATACAGGAAGGATTGCAAGAAAAACATTCTTATCTTTCCTTGCATGTTCATTTTTGAAGCAATTTGTTATGCTAAGCCAAACTTATCATTGACAAAAAAAAACAATGTAAGATACACGATCACGACACTTGGCTTAAACATAACACTCGAGCTAATTACTGTAGGCTGTCTAAAACACAGGATGGTGTAGTGCGCCAATTTTAACTACTTTACAAAATCCTTCCTATAATAGTATAAGATCTTTGTCCATTGCTGCTCTAAAGTCTCGCCTCAAAAAATTCCTTTCAAGTAATACATTTTATTGCCAGGAAGAGGTCACTAAAAACTGTCCCTCTATGTAAAATCCTACTGTGTTATCTTCTTTTGTTAGTTAATCTTGAAATGTACCTATGTATTTTGTTTGTCATATTTTTCTAATGATCACCGTACGTTTATCCACACAAATAACGGTATAATAAATATTATTATTATCGTTTTCCGTCATAGAAAAAAAATATACACGGGAAAAATGTTAGATTTTAGCTCTCGGTTTTTGATAACACAACCTCGAGTAAAAATCTAGTACTTTTTCCCTTGTATAATTATATTCTTACCTTTTCAATTTCCACCGATAGCAGAATTGAGTCAGAGCCCTGAGAAGTTGAAGAAGCCGCATCACCCGTCTTCACTACAAATTAAAAAAATTGTTTTTTTTAACTAATCGAAGTGTAAAATATTTTAATGTAAAATAAACTTTATAAACAAAATAAAACAATTTACCTTCTTCACGTTGCTCTTTTCTCAATTTACTCGCGAGTGCCGCGCCACGAAGCGGCGTCGCCTTCTTCTCAGATCCGTTCTGAAAACAATTTAAATATTGCTTTGGGGAACATATATAAAATTTGATTACAACATACGCAAAAGCATTTAGAATAGATCAATCATTCGAAACAATAAAGTATTTTGCTCAGTACGATTTTTGAAAAGTGTATTTTGTTTCCTTTTATTAGAGGGACCTGCCATAGAAATTGGGATTATATTGCCCCATTAATAATGAAGTTGTTTTTTGAGCGTGCGTGGCACAATTTTTTGCGCATGCGTTTTGTTTGCCTTTATTAGAATGACCTACCATACATATTACACACAAATTTTCGTAACATTGTTCAACGAATAAGGAAATTAGCCATGATACATGAGCGACCGATTTTTGCAGGCAGGCAGTTCATTTGATTTTCATATGATAGGACCATTGACATACCACTCGGTTTCGTCTCGCACATTAAAAACACATTTTCAGACATCGTTAGGCTTCAACAATTTTATCAAATTACGCGTGGTCCAGGGTCCACAGAATTGCATTAAATTCATGTCTTGTGTATCCAAGCAGTAAAGCCCTTGTGACTTTTTCCCAAGGATTTTGATGCCCAAATAACATTTTTGACATATGTTAATCATAATACACATGGTCGATAAAATTTCATTAAACTTTAGATCTTTAAGAGAGTGATACTTGCCCCTTACACAAACGTGGAAAAATGATACCTAAATGAATAATAATTTATTGTAAATGTTCCAAGTTTACCGATAAAGTGATAAAAGTGCCAGACATTCGTCATTTTATAAAAGCTGCAAGTTTTTCAGCGCATGCTTCTCACACAGGTAGGTATCTTAGGGCCATCGTGGCTTTGGTGGGTCACAGGTATCAAAGGTGTATAAAATACCAACTTAATTAGGTACCTACGTCAAATTGCAAAGTGTAATTTACTTATCTTCATTCTCGGGCACTTTGTATCTTGGTAATTGCTTCTCAGATATACTTCAACTTAAAGAAACTATAACTGTACTTATGTTGTAGTATAAAAGGTAAATTTTATGGGTACAGTTAGTTCGGTAATCATAAAAAACTGTCAGACTGTCTGAGGAAACATCACAACGGTTTCTTATTTTACGTACAAGAAAATTAAGATTTGTAATTGGACATAATTAAGTTGATATTTTACACATCTTTGATACCTTTTATCTGCCAAAGCCACAATAAGTCAAAGTACATAAAACATAAATTGATATTTATATTGTGAATGTGAACCAAAAATCCATTCACGTCGTCCAACCTTCTTTCCCGATTTCGAAGAAACATCCAAACCAAGATCCACACGTTCTACATCATTCGGGCCGACAGGGACATTGTTGACTGAATCGGTACTCGAAGCTAAAAGAATAGTTTTCGTTAATCAGAATAAAATCAAATTTATAAAGGGTGTCCCAAAATTAACGCAAGATTTGAATTTGCCGCCATTTGTGCGGTGAAGTGTTGGCAACCCTGAAAAAAAAGCAATTTGACAGCTAACAGTATAGGGTTATTAAAAATGGAGCGTTACACGATAGAACAACGTGTCTTCATTATTAAAGAATATTTCAAAAATAGTGAAAGCTTGGGGCTGCAGTTCGAAAATTTCATACAAAATATGGTAGGAATAGTGTTCATATTTGAACGGCTTGTTTTTGGACGACCAGTGTGTTTGGCGTCTCCAACGGATCCAGTCTCCATGAATTTTTCAATTAATCTCTTCACAGTTGACGAAGTTAAAACACTGTTCCGACCATATTTTGTATGAAATTTTCGAACTGCAGCCGCCAAGCTTTCACTATTTTTGAAATATTCTTTAATAATGAAGACACGTTGTTCTATCGTGTAACGCTCCATTTTTAATAACCCTACACTGTTAGCTGTCAAATTGCTTTTTTTTCAGGGTTGCCAACACTTCACCGCACAAATGGCGGCAAATTCAAATCTTGCGTTAATTTTGGGACACCCGTTATATACCTAGTCTTCGAATTTTGGCATTATGTAAACTCAATGCCCCTCCTTTCAATTTCTTCGGAGGCCTCATATTGATGTCGAAGGTAACCTGAAAATCTTTTTAACAAAAGGTTTTTTTTCAGTTTCACATAGGTATTATACTAGGATTTGTCACTTACAAGATAAATTAAACGATAAAAAAGAGTAAAATCCCACGAAGATCGAAATTCCACAAGGTGGCTGAATTTTTGCGAAATCTGCGAAAATACGTATCGCCATAAATTGAATCGTATACCGTAATTCACTTACCAATAAAATAAACAATTAAAAACAATATCAATAGGATAAGAAAATGAACAATCTAATACACCTCCAAGACGAAACGTGATCGCAATGGAACCTGGAAATGAAGTGGCGCCACTGTCGTAGAACAAACTACGCAAGCGGATCTAAATTCCGGCGTGACTCCCGAATTTTAGTATGGCAATTTAAAAAAAAAATATGATCTCTTGCCACGGGGTTAATACGATTTCGATTTTCTTCGGAAAGGTCACTTTAAATAGAGAACTAATTATGCTATATTTTTCCCATTGTAAGTACAGAAGTACGAAGGACCGTTTAAAAATTGGCAAACACGCAATTTAATGGTTTTTAAAAAAAAAATTTCCAGAACCTTTAATTTTGAATATTTTCGCTCCAGTTAATAAAACACGTGTTCTTCGAAATCTGAAAAAATACTTGTTACATAAATTAAATCATATAACACTATTCACTTACCAATAAAACAAACATTTAAAAACTTAGAAGTGAAGTGGCGCCACTTTTGCAATAAGGTAGAGGATGTAGATTCAAAAGTGACTCCTTTAAAAATGTAGTGTAGGGGTCAATCTTTGAGGATCAACACTGCGACTTGAAAAATACATAAACCGAACGCCAGGAAAGATTGTCATTCACAGAACATATAATCACAGTCTACAATTTTCGCGACTTCTGGAATACTATCGTGTATACAGCGATAAGGATCCACCTAATCCATAGATGACGGAACATACCCTCAGCTTCGCGTCTCGTTTAAATAATTCTTTGCAAAATTGCAAAACCGGGCATTACATTCCCAATTTATTTTTACAATAGAATTTGTAGAATATGGGGTGAGTAGAGAGAAACAAATGGAAATCATCGGTATCATATCGAAAAAACCATATTGGACACATAATTTTAGCTAGTCCTTCCTTTATTATTATAAAAATTTGAAATGCAGTTTAAGAGATGGGAACGTTAAATTGTGGGATTTATTTATTATGGAGACACCACTAATCTCTATTTAATTTTTATTGAGATCAGTGGAAGACACCCAGTCTGCGACTTTGTAATACAAAAGGTGTGGGTGTGTGTGTGTGTGTTTCCTTTTTAATTTTCATTAAAAGTGTGGTAAGTATTTTTTTAATTATCTTAACGATTGATAGTAACTTAATATATTTATCAACATTTGTAGCGATGGAATTTTATTTGGGAGATAGCATATTAAGAAGGATGTTGGCCACGGTGTGCAAACGGAAAGTTCGGCAGATGCACGGCAAGCGTTTGGTAGATTTATGTATCGGGGGGCCAAACTATAACGCAATTAAGACGAAGAATCGAGAGGTCGCGTAATGCAGCTTCTAAATGGTTTGTGCCACGGAATGTTCCTTTGGTCATTTGGATTGGTACGAACGATATTTCAAGAGGCGTAAAGGCTTCCGTTGCCATTAGAAATTTGAAGGGGTTATTACGTACCCTAAGGAAATGGACGTTACAATATCGAGCCCTGCTGTGCACCGTCCCTCCCATGATCCGTACTGGGCAAAGCGTACAAATCGAATTGTCACAATACAATGCGGCGATTAGAGATATATGCTCTAATCGCCGTGATGTTTTTAAACTTATCGACTTTTACGCCTTGTTTCAGTGCGAGAATGCGGAGCGTATATTCGAACGGTAAGTTTCGTATATGATATTTTGTATGTGGTATTAATTTGGAAAATTTCAGTGACGGTATACATCCGAACGCAGCAGGGTTGAGAAAAATATACCGTGCCATTCGAAGTAAGTTGAGTGCGTATATGAGTTATAATTGAAAATAAAACATCTATTTTTATTGTAGGTACGTAATAATCGCTTCAGATTTATGATGGTAATTGAAGACGATTCGCCTTTTGAAATACGTTATACAGGGTTATTACAAATAATGTTGATAATTGCAAACGTGCATGAAGCTAGTTTTATTTATGTTACAAAGGGTTATTACAAATAATGTTGATAATTGCAAACGTGCATGAAGCTAGTTTTATTTATGTTACAAAGAAATAAGATAGATACATTCCTAGGAAAAATATTTTATTTGTTACTCAGTTGTAAACGTTGATTAACAAGACAAAACGCAAACGGGTAAACGTCATGTTTAAACGCTACTGACTTGTAAAACTGACAGCAGACTTGTAAAACTGACAGCAGACTGTAAAAATTTTACAAGTTAGTAATCTAGTCATTTCATTGGCCAGAATTAATGCGAAGTCTCTGTTACATGGATCACATGATATTTTAGACATTTCTTCAAGATCAATTTAAGAACTAATTATTTACGTTTACAAATGAGTAACAAATAAAATATTGTACATTATACGCCAGGTAATAGTTTTTACTGGCTCTAGGAGATGACAGGCTCGCCTGACGGCTCGCCAGTCAACTTCTCCTATCGCCAGTAAAAACTCACTTACCTGGCTAATAATGTAAAATACTATAGAATATTATAAACATATCAATCCATTATTATTTTCAATCGAAATCAATAACATCATCTGTAACAACCCTGTATTGTCAAATCATTTAGTTTCTGCTTATTCGTTCTTCCGATTCTTTTTTTTAATTGAGTGTAACAGTTTTAAAACAATGCCAACATGCTGTCTATATTTCACGTTTATTCACTCTGTGTATAACTTTTTGCGCCGCGCTGAATGCAACCCATCTAGTAACTTTATGCATTTGCGTTGGTGTTATTTTCATATCTATCTATGTTCGTATTGGTGATAATTCATTTCCGTTTTCGATAAGCGTTTTGGAGATTTCCTTATATGGTATTGTAAAGGCCGTTCTGTGATTTAATTGGTTGGAGATAAATTTCTTCTTTGCACTAGCCGGAAATTCGGAAAGAAAGTGGGGTCTTCTCGCTAGAACTTGCAAGAGGAACGTGTGTGTTTGACTGGGATTCGGTGTGTGTTTTACCATCTTCATGTTCCGTTGGTGAATTAACCATTTGCGAAAGCATTTTTACTTGCCAACGAACTTAAATGTTGTGTCGTTAATGAATCTAAATCGACAGCAACTTTCCGAAATGGAATTTTAATCTTGAAGCCGAAACACTCATCGATACCGATCCGATCCACGATATAACGCCTTTTACATTACTTGCTGTTTGACGAAGTTTTTTTTGTTTTGTAGTTCGTTCGTCTATATTTAAGTGAGAACCAGTCGTAATTAGGTTATATTTTTAGAGTCCTTGTATTGGATAGGAGTCCTTGTACTAGATAAAATCCTTGTACCGATCTACGTACCGAATGGGGTTATTGAGGATGGATTGAACTTGGGAAGTTAGGCGACAGAATATTGCAGAGCAGTGCCGTAAAGTCTAGCATTGCAACGTTACGATCTTGCGGGCTAAGCCGAACTCTTCTAATAACCGACACCTTTTTATTGCACTACGTAGAAGACTTACACCAGGACCCAGAGGAGCCATTCAGACGTAAATATTTGATCCTGTGGTGATGTAAATGTTATAAATTTATCTGTTTGTATTGAATTGGACCCACATTGTGGTAATTGGCATATGCACTAAAGCCAATAGTAATACTGTTAATTAGTCAGCTTGGAATATTGAGATACGATAATTGATAATCACTTAAGTATTACTCCCATGTACGAAGTAATAACCAGTATGTAACGTACGAGCTCGTAACGACTTGAACCACTTCATTGCCCCCAAGCTACCGATTAAGGGATTGAAATCACTTTATCTAATTCATCACTTGTGCCACGGTAACAATATTTGTGTTCTGACCCCAGAGATTCTGGTGGGTTTTATTCCGTATTTCATGGGGGAAATTTTTTTTTTTGTAAATGTTTTATGTTTGAATTAATTTGGAGTATTTATTTTTTAAAGCCTCATAGTTGGACCTAAGTTTTTGGGATTCCCATTGGGGAACCGAAGTTTTGGTTGTGCTTTTATGAAGGTGCAGAGCACCCCAATAAATAATTATTTTTGTGGGATTATAGTTACATATTTTTCAAGCTAAGCTACCTTTCCTAGTTCGGGTAGTGATAAGCGAAATTGGACGAATTAGGTGGCGCCCAAAAGACTCTACCAGAACCACTAACCGTAAGTAGAGAAGATTGAGTTGAAATCGAGGATAGCTACGGAGCTATTACCAATTGTATTGAATTCTTTTACCTACGTCCCTGTATTGTCTTGCTCTCTCCGCTGTTTACCCTTTTGTCAACAGAGCTAGCTGGCCGGTCAGCGGCGTGTGTTTTTTATTTAAACAGCACATGGTATTTTTTGTAGCGCCTTGCCTTTTGCAGCTCGCGCGTTATATGAGTCGAATTGCTGTGCATTCGCCTGTCAAAGTATTATTGCATGGCATGCCGTTGTTAACATCAGGTAAAAAAAGAAGGTACCTACTTTTTTTATTTGTGGTAATTTTAATTTTTTTTTTGTAGATTCATCACCTAATTTCAACCGCTTCGCTTCAAATACTTAAGTTAGCGCTTTTACCCGGTGAGAGATTACGCAAATGACATTGTGTTGGAAAGATTTCAATTTGCATCCTTAAGTACAAGAAGGAAGTGTATAAGTTTTGCTTTTCTATGTAATTTTTATTGCAAAATAATATTGACTTTACATGTTTGTACAAGTGTATAACATTTTTTGTTCCACGTCTGTCATCCAGGCATGTAGTAACTTTTCATTTACCTATCTCAATGTCGAACAAACTCTAAAAAATTCTTCAGTTTATAACATGTGATTTTTATTAATATCTGTATTACTAACTTAAAGCTATTGTGTAAATGTAATTAATTTATCATTATTTTCGTATGTTGTTCATGCTCTTGTAAATATAATTTTCCGCATCATTTATGTAGCCTCACGACAAAATAATTTTTCTTAAGGTTGTTAAAATGCAATTAATTAATTTTTATTTTTGGGTATTATTTATGTTCGTTCGAATCTAATATTGCTTTTTGTAGCGTAGCGGCAAACAACTTTTATTTTTCGATCATGATGTTAACGGCAACGTTTATTTTATATTACACGCAAAAAAGAAGTATCATGTATTAATAAAGCATAGGTACAACATTAATTTAAGGTCATCGCGACTTTTATATAGGTCAAAGAAATATTTCTTTATAGCAAACTTCGAATTTCTTTAAAAAGATTTCATAAGTTTAAAATTCTGCATACTTACTTAATGCAGTATATCATTCATAAATTAAACAAAAGTATTCATGCAATATGCATTACACGTCATCCTTCTAAGGTGTTCATAACGACAGAATAAGAATAATTAATTTTATTTCAAATTCCTTAAACCCTTAATCCAAGATCAAAGTATAACATTTTAAAGATGTATTATTTCTATACAAGTACGTAAATGTCTTTCAGACAAGTAAATCGCATCATTAATGTGAGAAAACTTACTTTGGTTGAAACCTAAACGAACTTTAATAGAAGATGTAATATTCCTTACAAAGAAAATTAGTGTACTTCAATATAGTATTTGAAGCACTAATGCAAATCTATGCATAACCATTGTTTAAATAATCTGTATCTAGTTTCAAGTTCCGTCGTATCCTTATATTTAGGTTCTGTTTTGCGCCGTTAAGAGGGGTACTTCGATGGATCCGATATGCAATAAAAATATGGGTCCGAAAAATATATATTTAGATAATCTGCACATAAGTATAAGTAGGTAACACAAGCGTAGTACGTAATTACTGCACGTACAAATTACAGCTATGGAATTACTGTCAGATGCTTTAAACGCAATTAAACAACATTCTTTTATACATTCTACTACACCAGAAGACAAAAATTGGGTCACTAAATCAATAACAATTTGTATGGATTGGATCGAGTACAATTTAGATATAAAACGTTGCACCGCAGTGTTAAACATGGTACTGAATTCGTTTATCATATGATTAAACTCATTTGTGTCATCTATTTCACATTCATTTTGGGATTTTTCTTGAGAAACGCTTTCAAGTGGAGAACCACAAGATATGTTTTGAATAGGTTCAGACGCTACTAAGCTTTCGTCATTTAATGATGATGGCAAGGGATGTGCATGGGTGTGTTTACTTTTGACATGTTTTCTGAAGCTCGACTTTTGGTGATAGGCTCTATAACAGCCAACAACTGGACACTCAAAACGGTTCACAAAAGAATGAGCAAATTCAATATGTATCATATAATTATTTAGAGTAGAATAATCTTTTTGGCAAATTTGGCATTTCATTTTAACTTATGTAGGGTCAATCAGGGTAAGTGTGGCAATGGGGTAAGTGTGGCAAGAGCTAAAAAAAAATTACAAAGGGTCCCAAACACCAAAATGGCTAGTCATAAACAAGAGAGGACATTTCCTTAAGCCAACAACAAATTTATGTAACAAAATTGATATGTTTAATGTCCAACTTTTCCTTAGCAAAATCCCACTGCAGATAAAATGGACTACCAATATCAATGCACTTGATTCAAATTTATATTTAACAAGTGAAACTTAAATTTCTACATTTGTGCTTATGTGTAATGTTTGCCCCATCTGTTGCCTAGCAATATGTGTATTCGGAACTACCTATTTACAGTTTGTGAATCAGTTGTTTAAAATATTAGGCATCACTGGTGTTTTAACAACAACAGGGTAAGTGTGGCAGCACTGGTATGGGAAAGTGTGGCAGTAACAGAATCAGCTGTTAGTTCGGACATTGTGAGGTTAGTTTGAGTGGTGTGTTACTTTATAGTCGTGGATCTAATTTCTTAGTTTTGTTTGTTTACCTAAAAGCGAGCCTAAAAGTAAGTGTATTCTACCAATCTGGATGTAACGATCTTAATCTTAATTTATCTTTCCATAAGAAAATGCCAAGAAAATACATCAGGAAGACAAACAGGGGCGTAGGCGGACGTTGGTCCGCAGAAAGTTTGAAAAGTGCCATAGATGAGATACAATCCGGTCAAATTAATGTCTACAGTGCTGCAAAAAAATATGAAATACCGAGATCGACACTAATGTTAAAATTAAAGGGCTGGAAAGGCAAAAATCCTAGAACGTCCACCATTAATGTAATCAATGCTGGGGATCGAAAAACGCAGTTACCTCAAGAGACTGAAGAAAAACTCTCTAAATACATAAAAGTAATGAATAAGTGGGGCTTTGGATTGACAAAAAAAGATGTGTTAAACCTGATAAAAGATTACGTTACTCAAAATAATATTCCCAATGGTTTTACAAATAACATGCCTGGGCACGACTGGTGGATCGGTTTTAAAAATAGGTGGAGGCTGACTTTAAAGAAACCAGAATTATTAGAATCCTCTAGAGCTAGACAAGCAAATGATCCATTTATTGTTATGGACTTTTATAATAAATTGGAAATAATAATAAATGACCTGAAAATTAAAGACAAACCTCAGTGCATCTATAACTGTGATGAAAGTGGATTTAATCACGATCCTCTGTGTTCAAAAGTAGTTACTGGAAAAGGAGATCCCTCCTCACGAGTAACTGGTGGAAGTGGGCGTGAGTATACCACAGTATTAGCTTGCATATCTGCCAGTGGTGAAAAAATGGGTCCAATGATTTTACATAAAGGAAAGAGATTATGGACGTCGATGTTTTGTGAAGATGCATTTCCGGGAACGTCTTATTTTGTTAGTGAAAATGGATGGATGACGGAATTAGTTTTTACCTCATGGTTCCGAAAGATATTCGTACCTAACGTAAAAGAATTTCCAGCATTACTGATTTATGACGGTCATCTGTCGCATATTAGTGTGGAATTAATTGAATGTGCAGTTAGCTCAAATGTAACAATTCTTAAACTTCCTCCTCATACATCCCACCTTCTTCAACCATTAGATGTGTCAATCTTTAAGTCTGTTAAAACTCGATGGGATACTCTTTTGACTGAATGGACAAGATTGAATATCGGATCAAAAATATCAAAAAGCGATTTTGCTCAACTGCTAGGCAAGGCGTGGGAATCAATAACACCTGATAACGTCCGAAATGGATTTATGAAAACGGGCATATATGACCCCAATTTATCCGGCTCTAGTACATGTGTAAACAGGAACGCAATTGATTGCAAACATTTTGATCCAGAAAAATATGAAAGATATTTGACTTCAGTAAAAAGCCAAGAGAAGTCCGACACCCTGCCACTTCCAAACAATGATTTATTGACACCTGCATCATCCTCCAATAACGACACTGTTGCCAAAATCCCGGAACCTTCTACTCCACCACCAGTTAAGGAGACACCATCAAAAACTTTTGAAAGATTGGTTTTAGCTAAATTGTCAGCATCGGGTAGGTCAAGCGCCGCAAAGCAGGCTCGCAAAAGAATAGATGTTGCAGAAGTTATTACCCAGGATGAATACCTGAAGGCTCTTAAAGAACGCAAGGGTAAAGAAAACATAAAACCAGTTGAAGATTCGCGGAAGAAGAAACACGCATTAAAGCAACTAAAGACAAAAAATGCAAAACAGAAAAAACAGGAAATCCCAAACATCAGTTCTAGTGAGGATGCTGATCAAGAAATTACCTCTGGTGAAAGCAGTGATTATGAGCCACCTACCCTCGACCAACCATGTGATCTATCAAAAATGGATGTGTACAGTGTTGGCTCATATGTGCTTGTGCAATTCAAAGGCGGGAAACGAAATCAGAGCAAGTATTATTATGTGGCAATAATTCAATCTGTTGATCAAGACGACGACGAAGAAGAATATAAAATAATGAGCCTTAAATGCACAGACCATACAAAGAAGATGTTCCTTGCTGATGAAAATGACATTTCTTTTATTGCAAAGGAGCAAGTAATGGGGCAGTTGCCAAATCCAGAATTACTAATGACAGGGGAGAGAATGCGGTATGTTTTCCCTGGACCTGTGGACCAAGTATTTGAAATGGCTTAATAATAATGTGAAGAAGACAGTTTTAAGTTTTTAAACATTAATTGTATGGGTTCAATATCTTTTATAAGAAAAAAATGTATATACTTTTCTTATATAAAAAATTCTCAGCATTTCAGTCACACTTTCCCCTTTGATCTATCTTCGATATCTTAGAAAATATTCACGTTTGCCACACTTTTCCATTCCCGTGTCACACTTACCCCTTTTAATGGTAAAGTGTGGCACTGGACATCCATTATTATTTCAATTTTTTTTCAAAAATCAGTTTCTGTTTTCAATCAATATATCCACGGATAATAATGTACTGACCTTATTAAAGATTTAAAAACCGTAGATGTCTATGTCTAGTGGTTTTTGTAAAAAATTACGTCAAAGTCAATTAATAAAAAAAGCAATCACACTTTCCCCGATTGACCCTACCGTACGTAACCCACAAAAGTAAACTAAATTAAATCTAATTCTACGTATATACAGGCTACTTAAAAATATACTTAATTTCAAAGTGGAGTATGCGTAATTAGGAACCAAGTCTGACAACGTCCATTATGCTTGGAATATTTTTATCATAAGGAGTGTCGATTTTATACACAGCTTTTTGAATTATCAAATAAATATGCTCACTTTCTTGGGGATAATTTAGGTTCAATACATGAAATAATTTAAATAACGTATCAAATGCTTTACCGCTACTGTCAAACTCGTATTTAATGTTGTCCACTATAGCAAAATTCTGATTAATCTCAGTCAAGGTTGGTGTATTGTTTGTTGTGTCTCGAAGGACCACTCCAATTAAGGAGAATAATATCAAATTTGTTGAATTAAATGAACTGTATTGAAATTTTTAATGGTACGTTGTGACATTTCTATTTGTATTTTTTTTAATAACAAACTCTAATAATGAATACTAGATTAAAATTAGTGCAAAATTGCACATACGCCGAACCCCTTGAAAGATCTGCTTTCAAAGCAATATAAAAACAATATGTTATGGTAAGTAATACAAATTCTTCCAATGGAAGCTTTATAAAAACAATAATTGTTAAGTTGATTGTTCAATAGAAATTTCCTTATCTTCTATTGGTAACACACAAATTTTAGCTAACGTACGTTTGAATACACTGCCACTTGATACCTTTACCGATACTACCCGCACCACCTTATCTGCTCCTGGATGAAGCTGTACTATACGTGCCATTGGCCATCGAAGTGGTGAAGTATTTTCTTCCATTAGAATAACGAGAGCTCCTATTTTAATTGGACTCTGCTGGTCGTGTTTCCATTTACGTCGTTGTTGCTTTTGTGTCAAATATTCATGCGACCATCTACTCCAATAATGCTGGAATAGCTGCTGTAACCGTTGGTATCGTGACAATCGTGTAATCTTGATTTCTTTAAGATCTGCTTGTGAAATCGCAGCTAATGTTTCACCGATTATGAAGTGAGCCGGTGTGAGTGGTAAATAATCGTCAGGGTCATCGGAAAGAGGAGTCAATGGACGTGAATTAAGACATGCCTCGATTTGTGTTAAAACTGTTATCATCTCTTCATACGTTACATTTGCATTTCCTAATATTCGAACTAAATGAAATTTAGTCAAACGAACTGCAGACTCCCATAGACCTCCCATATGAGGCGATCTAGGAGGAATAAAATGCCAAGTAATTTTTTCGTGTGATAAAAAATTTGAAACCTTCTCATTATGATCCAAATTTTGAGTTAATTCGTAGAGTTCACGAAAATGATTATGAGCACCTACAAAATTGGATCCATTGTCCGAGAACACATCACTTGGCTTGCCTCTCCGCGATATAAAACGCTTTAGTGCATTTATAAAACTATCAGTGGAAAGATCGTTTACTAGTTCAATATGAACTGCGCGAGTTGCGAAACATACAAAAATACATATGTATGTTTTTACCAATTTGAATTTGCGTAAAATTCCATCTTTCACAAAAATTGGTCCGGCATAATCTATGCCACACTTGGAAAATGTTCTACTGGGTATTACTCTAGCAGTTGGTAAATTCCCCATTAGAAAACTTGTAGGTTTTGGATTTGCCCTGAAACATCGTACGCAGGACCTGATTACACTCTTCACTGCATTTTTTCCATGAATGGGCCAATATTTTAAACGAATTATTGATAATACATTTTGTGTCCCAGCATGTAAATGTTTCAGATGTTCGTGTTTAATGATGAGTTTTGTAAAAATATGTTTACCGCATAAAATTATGGGAAACTGGTTTTCGTAGTTCAGTAGAGAATTTTTCAATCTCCCTCCTACTCTAATAACACCATGTTCATCTAAAAATGGATGTAAAAAAATTAATTTACTATTATTATTTAATGGCTGTGATTTCTGGAGAAGTCTGATTTCCTGTGAAAACTGTTCATGTTGAGCAATCTTAATTAAAGCTGTAAGTGATATTTCGAGTTCTGAAACTGATAAAATATTTGTCAATGTCTTGTTTTTTCCCAAAGTAATGTTTTTGAATTTGAAGCAATATGCTACTACCCGTTGCAATTTACTTAGCGTTGAATATCTAGTAAAGAGATTAAATTGATCATCCCGAACATTTAATAGAGTTAGTTTGATGTCTGGTAATGATGAGATAGGTTGTTCAATAAAAATATCTGATTCAGATTCCCCGCTGAATATAAAAGAAGGTCCCTGCCACCAAATCTCCAACTGTGAGAGTTGTGCTGGATTGATACCACGTGAAATAATATCGGCCGAGTTATGCTCCGATTTTACATGTCTCCAATTATCCTTATCTGTTAATTCGTTAATTTTTATTACCCTGTGTGCTACAAATGGTTTAAGTTGGCTAGGATCTATTTTTATCCATGAGAGTACTATGGTTGAATCGCAATAATAAACTATTTTTGAAATTTTAATTCCCAGAGATGAGATTACATTATTTGCAAGTTTTGCTAATAAAACTGCAGCTAATAATTCTAGTCTTGGTAATGTAACTTTTTTTATAGGTGCAACCCTGGATTTAGCACATAAAAGATGTGAGTAATAATTACCGTATTTGTCTATTGATACTAAATACAAGCACGCACCGTATGCCTTTTCAGAAGCATCGCTAAAACCGTGAATTTCAACGCGTGTTGCCTCTTCACATACTACATGTCTGCGTATTTTTATATCGTGTAATGATTTTAGTTGTTCTACAAATGTGATCCAAGAAAGACGTAGTTCTTCTGGCAATAGTTCATCCCAACCGAGTTTTAATGTCCATAACTTTTGTATTAATATTTTTTGTTTTATAATGGCTGGAACAATAAGTCCCATCGGATCAAATATTTGACTAATTATTGAAAGTACGTGTCGTTTGGTAATTAGTGTAGGAATAGATTTTATGTTTACCGAATAATGCAGTGTATCTGAAATCGAATTCCAGACCACACCCAAGGTTTTTAACTCCTTGCCTTCGCAAAATTGAACCAATTTTTCATCATTATTTCCATTTCCTAAAATATCATAAAGAATGCGTTGATTATATTTGATGACCATTTCCTTAATTGAAAACCTGCAGTACTAAAAATGACTGTAAGCTCTTTATATAATTGCAAAGCTTCTTCGATGGTATCTACACTAACTAACAAATCGTCAATGTAAAATGAATTTTTAATTATTTGAGCTGTTTTTGGATAACTTTCTTCATTATCAATTGCCAATTGCAGTAAACAACGTGTACTAAGGTATGGCGCACATTTTGTTCCGAAAGTTAATGTGTTAAGAGTGTATGTCATGATAGGCTGTTGTCGTTCATATCGCCATAAAATTTGCTGATACTTTCGATCATGTGGATGCACTAAAATCTGCCTAAACATCATTTTACAATCGGCGTTTAACACAATTTTTCTGAGTCTTAACCTAATGATAATATGGAATAAATCGGACTGATCGGTCCCATGAGCAACCGGTCGTTGAGTGAAATATTATTGCTAGTTTTTACTGAAGCATCAAATACTACCCTACATTTAGTCGTAGTACTGGATTCTTTTATTACTGCATGATGCGGTAAAAAATGCGATATTTCTTCGATACTTTTTGAGTTATTTGTGTTAGGAGACATATGACCTAATTGTTCATATTCCAGCATAAATTTGTGGTACTCATTTTTGAGATTTTTATTCCTTTCTAATCGCGATTCGGTTGCATGAAATCGTTTTAAGGCTATTGACATTGAATTACCAAGTTCATCTATCTTATCTGAAAATGGCAATCTTACAATAAATCTACCTTCTGCATTACGTGTTGTCGTTTCTTTAAAATATGTTTCACAATACTGCGCTTCTGATGTTAGTATTTGTTTTTGTGGCAATTCCTCCACTTCCCAAAACTTTAACAAATTTTTATTAAGTGTTTCGTTTGAAATTTCTGTGTTAAGATTACAAATTGATCTACGTACTATCGCGTGGTTGAGATTAACCGTCCCTGACAAAATCCACCCGAGTTGTGTCTTTTGCAATGTAGGTTTATCCTTACCTAACTTTATTTGATCGTGACATAATAAATCATAGAACAAATTAGCACCTAATAAAATATCTACACTTTTGGAGATGTTAAATTCTGGATCTGCTAAATTCAGATTGCGTGGAAGTACAACATTTCTAGAATCAAAACTTACTAGAGGCAAGTTTTTAGTTATGTTTGGTACGACTAAAAATGATACTCTAGCTTGAAATGAATAAAATTTTGATTTGATATTTGTGGTTGCTTTTTGCGTAATATTAGTAGATGCTTGATTAATACCTTTGAGATGTAAACTGAATTCTTCGAGATTTAATTGCAATTTATTGCATAGTTTTTGCGTGATTAAATGACTTTGACTTCCAGAGTCTAATAAAGCGCGACATTTGTGTGGCCGTCCAAAACGGTCGTCTATGAAGACTTCTGCTGTTGATAGTAAAACTTCGGTTTGGCAAATGCCTGTAAATGAATGATATGTACGAGTAATATTTTGTGATTCGCTTGGTTGTTGCTGTGATGTTTCACTATTTATAACCTGCATAACTGATGATTGTGCTTGATGGATGTTTGCAGCTGTATCGTTGCGAGCATTGTGAGATGTGTTGAACTTATGGGCATTAAAATTGTCATCATGTAATAACGTATTGTGAGATTTGTTGCATTTTCTACATTTACTAGAGTGACAAGAGTTTTTGAGATGTCCTGAGCGTAGGCAATTGCTACATAATTTCATTTTTCTGATCTGTGAGAATTTTTCCTCTGTGGGCAAATTTAGAAATGCATAACAATTGTAAATATAATGATTATTTTTGCAATATGGGCATAAAATGGTATTCGTTATAGCAAATGAATGTTCCCTATCCTTAAAAGTCTTTGAAAATTGGGGTAATTGTTTGTTTGGGATTGATTTTGTGTTGTGAATATTTGTTTGTGAATGATTATACAAAGTTTCGAGGGTAAAACATCTTTTTGTTAAAAATTCTATGAATTCCTGCAATGTGGGAAGAGAATTTGTTGGTAACGAATTTTCCCATTCTTTCTTCATTGCTTGATCGATTTTGGTTGAAATAAAATAAATGATTAATTGATCCCATTCCTTCGTGTTAACATTTAGTTTTTCTAATGAGCTCATGTGTTGGAAAACACTGTCTAGTAACTTGCGTAATAAAATATAAGAATCCTTTGTGACTGTGGGCAATTCGAATAATGATTTTATGTGACTGTTGACAATAACACGTTTGTTTTCGTATCGTTTCTTGAGCATATCCCAAGCTACGTCATAGTTATCTGAAGTAATTTCTAATGATTGTACTAGACGATGTGCATCACCCTTTAAACAACTTTTTAAATAGAACATTTTCTGTATTTTATTTAAATTTTTGTTTTCGTGAATCAATGATGAAAATGTATTTTCAAAGTTTACAAATGTATCATACGAACCATGGAATTCTGGCAAACTCAAGCGAGGCAATTTGAGATTTGTGACTGAATCCACTTGACAGTTTTCGTGTACACCTGTTTGAAGAAATTGATTACTACCCTCTGGTGAGGAAGTCGTGCCTATTTTAACATTACTTATTAAATCGTTTCGCAAGCGACATGTTTTCGAAAAACGAATTTTCAATCTGATCGCGATCAGCTGATTCGTTTTGATCAAGCAATTCTAACTGATTTTGAATGATATTATATTCCTGAAAATCGGATTGAATTTTATTCAATCGTAACTGTAACTGCGTGATATCTTTCCTGTTCTCTGGTTTATTGAGAAAGGTAACAAATCGTGTTAATGATGCCTTTATAATAGCCCGTGAATGTCGTAATGATGTTATTTCTTTTCCTGGCTCCATCATGAATATATTCAAATGAAATTGTTCTGCGTAAATAATAAATCTATCTAAAAAAAATCAAATGTTACGTATTTGGAATGAATTAAAATGTGCAAAAAGAATATGATAATATGAGAACATAAACATACAATAAATCGAGATATGTCTCGTTTACCGGAATCCAATTGAAGCAGATCACAACTGGAAACTCACTGTCGATTCTTAGATTGTTAATGTCACCTTCTATCCACGGCATGCAAATTGATTTTCCATGCGTTACTGCTGCAATATTTCTTACGAATTCCAAACTGTATCCACTTGCGAATGATGATAGGTACTGATTGATGATCTTGCTGGTGTCGCACTATATCCGGCTCGAAGGACCAAAATTATGTATTGTTTGTTGTGTCTCGAAGGACCACTCCAATTAAGGAGAATAATATCAAATTTGTTGAATTAAATGAACTGTATTGAAATTTTTAATGGTACGTTGTGACATTTCTATTTGTATTCAAAATAACAAACTCTAATAATGAATACTAGATTAAAATTAGTGCAAAATTGCACAGTTGGTCCAATGAAAATAAAATAAGGCTGTACCGTTCGCCCCTTTTGCTATGCTGCATCTGCCTTTTTCTTCATTTCAGAGTCGACATCTTCCGCATGCTGATAATATAAAATCAACAATGTAAAGAAATGCTATAATAGTTACCAAAAGTACCTTCACATGTAGAAATATTCCATGCGTGCTTTCCAAGGTAGAGAACTCCCAAGTACTTTTACCCACTCTAGATTTTCCTGTAGGGGGCACAAATTGGTTCAGGAGATACAACTGAGCAGGAACATTATTATCACCTGTAAACAAAAAAAAGGAATAACAGCCTTTGATTATAATAATTTCTTGTTGATTGTGTAATGTTGTACAATGGTACCAAATTATTAAGTTTTTTTTATCACAGCTCCCTTTCATATAAAGTGTCAAACATTCAATAAAAATCTTACCTCCCTTCGCCACAATGTCGATTAATTCTAATACATAAAGATCTCGTAATTCATTTTTTGGTTTCAGTATCAAATTTGTTATAAATGTCTGCCAGTGTATATATTGTTGTGCAACCCCACTGAGTTGCACTGCGAATTTTTTGTGTAGGACTTATGACGAAATAATGGAAAGAATGAAGTTCGGATTGAAGTTACGTTTTATTTCGTACACATTCATTAGGTAATATCTTCCACACACAGGTTACATGCAGGTTACAAGTTTTACGTTTTTACCATTTCGAAGTTTAAGATGGACTGCCTTTAACATAATCACCTTACCTTTAGTTTGAATTAATGGAAAGTAGTTTCAATAAAGTAATTATAGTCATTTGTAAAATGGTATAGTGTGATTACATAGGACAGTCCTCTATCCTACTTTCTAGTATAATTCCAGAAAATGCTGAAAGTCTTATCTTAGCTGAAACAGGTTCGTAACAATATACATCACTAGTTATCAAGGAAATCAAATATTAAGTTAGATATCAAAGCGATTAAATGTGAAGATTTCTAGGGAAATCTAGTGCATTAAAGGCACTTCCCATAGTCAACTGTATGCAGGTGCGATAGGTGGATAAACCGTGTGAAGCGCGGTTTATCACAATATAATGTAACGTGATTTATAAATTCGGGTTCGATTTATATCAATATTTATTAAACAAAACTAAAACACTATAAAAACCATACAATTCTGCTGTGTTAAGACCAAGTGTCATATCTGCAGTTTTGCACGTTTTCCAGCTAAGGGTATAATCGTAATTATTACACCAAAATACATGTTTTTTGTTAAGCAAGTTTTGTCGTAAGTGCATTCCATACCTCACAAAAGTAAATTTAATTTTTGTCGTAACTACGAAATCACCATATATGTTAGAGAACATTGGCGTATCTGACATTGTGACATGAAAATGTCGTATCTACATCAGTACCTGTAGATACGACAATCATCGTTAACACAACTCAATAGTTATGTTGTTCCGCTTGTTAGAGTTAATGATCGTAAGTACAAATCGCATGCGCATTTTGATGATAAACAGCCGGTTTTCTGAAGTTCATAACCTCACATTCAGTTAGTAAGGTGTTCCGTGATTATTTATTTACTTTAATATACTATTGTATGTAATTATTGCAGATTTGATATCATGAATCGTACTAAAAAGATACTCTCAATGGCATTAAATAAGGAATTGTCTGAAAAAATTAATAATTACAGAAAAAGTGCACCTAAAAAAGAAAAGATTGTAGAAGATAAAGATTATTTTCCGTACATAGAGACAAAAACGAATAAAATAGTTGTTTTAAGTGACATTCTCATTAATCCCTCGAATATTGAGAAAGAACCTGTAATAGCAACTGCAGACAATTCTTCTTGTCCTTCATTAAACTCGGATACGGAAAGTTTTAGTTGCAAAATTGCTAGGGAAATGTATGAAACAATTTTAGACAAAGTTTTTGACAATGTTAAATTATCCCCCTTTCAAGACAGTAACAAACCAACAGTCACCATTATTGAATCAATTGTAGAGGATAGTGTAGAAAGCTCTGTTAAAGTAACTAATTTAGGGTATACAAAGAAAGGCGAAGTTAGAAAACGGAAACAATACGAAGCATCTCTAGAAGAACGAAAGAAGGTGAAAATAGATAATCATGTAGCGGCAAAATGTGTGTCAAATCTTGTAAAAAAATAGATACAGAAAGACGACAAAGTATTAATAATCAGTTTTGGAAGATGACTAAGAGTGAACAACAAGCCTTTACCGTTAGCCACATTAGTCAAAATTGTCCAAAACGCAGAACTGTACTGGTATCAAAATCTTTACGCTCACGTAGGTCTAAAACAATACACTACCTTCTGTCGGACGAAAAAGGAGTGTCGCACGAAGTATGTAAATCCTTTTTCTTGGGAACGTTAGGTTATGAGCTTAAGAATGACAGAATAATAAGAAACGCAGCATCAGTTCTCGAATCTGGTGGTATTAAACCACCACCAAGTAAGAAAAACAAAAATCGTTCTCAAAAACTCGACCGAAATGTAATTATTGACCACATAAATTCTTTTAACCCGACCGTTGCACACTATAGACGCGAGCATGCCCCAAAACGTCGCTACCTCCCCAATGACATCACCATCAAATTGATGTATGAGGACTTTAAAATTAAACATCCGCACATACATTTTTCATACTATTTGTACAGGGAAGTAGTGGCGGCTCAAAACATTTCTTTTGCTAAACTTGGGCATGAAGAGTGCTGGTCATGCGAGGAATTCATTACTCATACGAAAAAAGAAGGCCACACAAAAGAAAATTTAGTGTTAGAATGCAAAAGTTGTGAAATCTTCAACAAACACCTACTAAAATATAGAAACGCTCGCAAAGAATACCAACACGACGCTGAGACTGCAGATACCGACAAGTATGTTTTTACCGCAGATTTACAAAAGGTAACAACCAATTATCTTAAATTTTCCAATATTTTGATTATTTTTGTTATTCCAGGTGATTATGTTGCCTCGATGCGACACATTTAAAGAGATGTTGTTCACCCCACGGATAATAGCATTTAACGAGAGCTTTGTACCTGCAGTGTCAAAAAGTAGGCAAAAGATGTGGAAACAACTGCGGTATTATGGCACGAAGCCATAAGTGGGCGTTCTAAAGAAGACCTTATCAGTACGTTTTATACCTTTCTTTCTTCAGTTCGAGATGCAGAATACATTATTCTTTGGCTTGACAACTGCAGCGCGCAAAATAAAAACTGGTGCCTTTATTCATTCTTTATCTACTTTATAAACTCGTCTGAAACTGCGCTCAAGTTGTTGGAAATAAAATATTTTGAACCAGGGCACAGTTTTATGGCAGCTGACTCATTCCACCATATGGTGGAAAAATCATTAAAACGTATGGGAAAAAGTTTATGACTTTAATGACTTTTCAAGGGCAGTTAAAAATGCATCAAAGAAAGTGAATGTCATAGACATCGAACTTCAACATTTTTTATTATGGAAAGACCCACACATCACAACTCAAAAAAACCACCCCAAGACCTTATTTAAATGATATTGTTCAAGTCAATTTTGAAAAAGGCAGTATGTTTTTGAAATATAAAATAAATTTTGACCATCCATTCCAAACTCTAAATTTTTTAAGTGCAAAGGTAATGAAACAAGGTATTCCGAAACCAAAATCAAAAAATACCCCTAGAGGAATTACTCTTGAAAGAAAAAATAAAATTATTTCGAAGCTAACAACCATTATGCCGGAAAATCGCAAGATCTTTTGGCAGAACTTACCTGTATCAAGCCAAGATACTAGTTTGAGCGACAATGATGAGTCATAACTCATTAGTGTGAAGCAGCGAATTGTGTTTTATTCATGATAAGTAGGTTTATTAGTAGTTTAATGGCATGTTAGAATGTGTACTCATTTATTTGACGTTGGTCAAATGTATTCCACACACTATTCCACGGATGCCATCCTTATCCTTCGACAGAATTGTTTGTCCTCGGTACATCATCTAGTGTTATTTGGTAAACACTCCACATCGAAAAGTTGTAACAGTTTTATTATTATATCAACATTTTGTTCGTATTTCCATTTCAATCACCCTGTTTATAACTTTTCTATTCTGTGGTAGTCACCTTTTGTAACCTTCACATTCGTTTATTTCCGTACCTGCCCGTTTTAATGTTGTATATTTCTATTATTGGTCTAAAAGCCAATTTCCGCTTTAGATAACCTATGTAATTTGATACCGTAACCATATATGGTATTGTAAGCTTCGATTGACCGCGTTATTGGTCGGAGCAAAACATCGTTGTTTCATTGGGGCCGGAAATGGAAAAATTCAGCGTGTTTTACTTGCTAACCCGAAGAGAACGGTCGTGCGGTTCATCCTGATTTAAGTGCTAATTTAGTTCCTGTTCATTTGTTTTCAACAATTTGGCGAAAGCATCTTTAAAAAAACAAGTGAACCATCATTGTACCTGCCATTTCTTTTTGGGCATGGTAACCATTTAATCCGAAAGGAGTTCTTCTAAAGGAACGTAAGCATTTGTAAGTTCTCTGTGTGTTCGAATCCACACTACCGTTATTTCTATTTTAGGGGACCATTCTGACAACGATCGTAGGATAACTTCCATTCACTTTCGTACGTTCACGAAGCTCTTTTATTTTCCGTTGACTCTCTCCATGTAGAGGTTCGCATTTATTCTTGTGTAAAAACGTACCACCCATTAGTTTATTATTTTAGAGTTCACGTATTGGGGTCAAGAACTACGATCAGACTGTTTACCTGTGAAACGAAACTATAGACCACATTGTGTTGCGGGTAAGGGGGCATAGGAAAGTAAATCGACTAAGTACTGGAGTGCAGTGTGTCCGATCTAGCATCAAACCATTGAAATAACTTAATGGCCGAGTCGTACATATCTTGAAGCCGCTACCTTGCTTCCGATACTTTGTGTAACACTTAGAGCAGCATTTGTCATTCAACGTGCAACCATATACCAGGACCTGTGGAAAAGAAGACCTAAACATTGATCGTACGGTGATGTAGCATTGTTAAACCTTTTTGTAAATTTGTGTGTTTGCATTTGACCCACCTCGGTGGTGATCAATTGATAATTGGCCTGCATAGAGCCAAGATTATTACTGTTAATTGGTAAGCTTGACATTTTTGGGGTACAATATTTTAGCTAGTCCAAAGATTACTCTCGTTATGGAGTGATAACAATTTATGTAAGGTACGAACGAGCTCGTAAGAACCGAATAATTTCATTGCCCACTCAAGCTATAAATTAAGGTATCTATTTTCAATTTAATTCATTATTTTGCCACTATAACGATATTTGTGTGTTAACTCCAGAGATTCTGGTGTATTTTATTCAACATTTTATGGGAAATTTTATGTAAACCCCTTCTTTTGTTAACTTTGGGAGGATTCATATTTTTAGTTGCTGCTTACCTTAAATAAGATTATGAATTCCCAGTGGGGAATCTAGGTTGTGCAATTTTGAATTTATTTCATGGTGCAGTGCACCGAATAAAACTTTTTATTTGTGGGTCATTAGTTGCCTATTTTAAAGCTAAAGCTACCTTTCCTAGTTCCGGTAGTGTAGGCGAAACTTAAATTGGAATTAGGTGGCGCCCAGGAAATTTACAAGAAGCCACAAAAGTAAGTAGTGAAGATTTATTTGGAATCGATGATATATGATGAGCCATTACCAAAGGTATTAATTCTGTCACCCACTACCCTGTGTATTTGTCTTGCTCTCTCCGCTGTTTACTATTTGGTCAACAGAGCTAGCTGGCCGGTCAGCGGCGTGTGTTTTTTTTTTTTATTATTAAAGCACATGGTATTTTGTAGCGCCTAGCATTTTGCAGCTTGCGCGTTATAAAAATTGGCGCCTCAACTAAAGTGGCCTGGTTTGTCATTGAAATTTTCATTATAAAAATTGGCTCTTCAACTTTAGTGGCCTTGGTTTTGAATTAATTTTAACATTTGTTTTTGTGTAACCATAAAAAGGTGGAGAATTATAAACAATTGGCAATCGCTTCAAGTAAGATTTTAATCACTTTTAATTTGTACAATTTTTTACTCAACTTTTGAATTTGAACTCGATCCAAAGAAGTCTGAACCTACTGTACTTCTGTTTTCATTGTGTGACTTAGTTCACTTTTATTATATGGTGTATTTGTATTAGGTGTTATTACCTAATCATTATTATCATTGTTTTTGAATATTATAAATTACTATGATGGCGATGGACATTAATCGCTTACGAGACACTGAACTGCAGTATGAAGTCGAAATCAGGGGTGGTCAAGTAGGGTCAACTGTCACTGAAAGTAGGAACATCCTTAGGAAGCTCTTAGAGTTGGAGAAAGCACCTGGCTATGTCGCTCCGATATATCCCTTCTCTTTTGATGACGATTTGGTAGCTTTAACAGAGCTAGCCCATAATTTACAAACTCGTATCGACTCTTTTGAAGATGCTTATGGGGGTGGTTCTTACCTCTCAATTGTAACTATGTTTGCACATGCCGACAGACGCTTACACCGGACTCGAACATTACTGACCCTGACTCCTGAACAACCCCTTAAGATTTCGGAATTAGTTACTGTTTTTCGTCAACTTCGGGCATCGTTAGATAACAAAGCCTTCCGCTTCAACGATACTATTTTATTACCATCTGCTGCACCTATTACTACTTCAACACCTACTCGAACTACTGCAGAGGTGCACCCTAAATTATCTGTTCATAGCACTCCTGTGCACAAATGGGGAATTAAATTTTCGGGAGATAGTAAAGGGGAGACTTTGAACTCTTTCTTGGACAGGGTGGAACGTATGGCTCGCGCGCGCGGGGTTGATACCTTAACACTCTTCGAAACCGCCTACGATTTATTCGATGGAATTGCAAGTACTTGGTATAATGTCAACTCTTACCGAGCGACGTCATGGGAACACCTGACCCAATTATTGAGGGACGCTTTCTTACCCCCTCATTATCAAGAGGATTTACTGGATGAAATTAAGGCAAGAATCCAGGGACCCAACGAAAAAGTCGATATTTATTTTGCCGTAATGCAGGGACTTTTTGCTAGATTATTAAATCCACCCACCGAACGCGAACAAACGCGAATTATTCGTCGAAACCTTTTGCCCTTTTACCTTACGAAACTTGGACCAAATGTACCGGACACTCTGGACGGACTTTTGCTTGAATGCCATCGTTTTGACGCTATTAGACAAGATTTAGCTCGACACGACGCTTTACGTACTCAGACTCGTTTACCATTATTGGAGCCAGGTTTTAGCTGCCCCAATCAACGACCTACCACCTCACGTTTTCCTATTCACTCAATGGAAACGCGTGAGTCACCATGTTTCAATTGTCAACGATTAGGACATAACCGTGTGGATTGCCCGGAACCCAAACAATTGTTCTGCTATAAATGTGGAACCACTGGGGTTACTATTCGTTCATGTACATTCTGTTCGGGAAACGGACCACGAAACGCTCGTTAGGTTGTCGCGAGGTTTCGGAGGTTCCGACAACCAAATTTTTGAAATCTTCTTCCAAACCCAAATTAGACTTTTTACTTCAACATGTCAATAACGATTTAAGACCTTATGTTAAACTCACCATATTAAACCTTCCTTTAATAGGATTGTTAGATTCCGGCGCTTCGCGCTCATTTATTAATCAAGACCTTTGCTTTAAATTACAACAACTTAATTTAAAATTTGTGGAACAACTTACTTCGTGTACCGTTGCTAATAGTGTTGATGCACAGTCCATCGGTTACATCATAGCTCCGTTAACTTTAAAAGATAGGACCGTGATATTAAATTTGCTTGTTATGCCTTCTTTAACTACCGACTTGATCCTTGGAATTGATTTCTGGGATAGGATGGGAATTATTCCCAACGTTTCTGACGATTGTTGGCATTTTGTTGCTACAACTCCAACAACTGTACCGAGCTTGGCTATTATCGACCAACCACATCTTACTGCTGAGCAACAGAAATCCTTAGCTATCCTCCTTGATCAGAAATTCGAAGCCATGGGGACCCAGTTAGGTGTCACTACAGTGGGGAAACATGAGATACGCCTTGTCGAGGGTGCGACACCCCTTAAACAACGCTATTACCCCGTTAACCCTATTAAACAAAAGATTATCAACACCTGCATCGATGAGATGTTGAGAGACCACGTCATAGAACCATCTAATAGTCCGTGGGCTTCACCTGTATGTTTAATCCCGAAGAAAGATAATACCTATCGCTTCTGCGTGGATTATCGCAAGCTTAATTCTTTGACTGTGAAAGACTCATTTCCTCTTCCCTATATTTCTACCATTCTTGACCAACTTCGAGACGCTCGCTACCTTAGTTCGCTCGACATCAAGGCGGCCTACTGGCAAGTCGAGGTGACCGAATCTTCCCGACCTTATACGGCCTTCACTGTGCCTGGGCGAGGACTTTTTCAGTTTCGTCGTATGCCCTTCGGTCTCACCAACGCCCCAGCCACCTTCCAACGCATAATCGACACCGTGTTAGGACCCGAACTGCAACCTAATGTCCTCGTATATTTGGACGATGTCATCATCGTTTCCCAGGACTTCGATTCGCATCTGCGAATTTTGCAAACCGTCTTCGATAAACTACGTGCTGCAGGGTTCATTCTTAACAAGGACAAATGTCATTTTTGCCGTTCTGAGCTGAAATACCTAGGGTATGTGGTCGACGCTCATGGATTGCATCCGGACCCAGACAAAGTAAAAGCTATTCTCAATATTACCTCTCCTACTAATCTTCAGGAAGTTAGACGTTTCTTAGGTACCTGTAGTTGGTACAGAAGATTTATACCGGAATTTTCAACTATTGTATCACCTTTAACCCGACTTCTTAAGAAGGATGTTAAATTCGATTGGACTTCAGAATGTGAAGAAGCCTTTGTGCAATTAAAACAACTTTTAGCTACTGCACCCATACTTCACTGTCCTGACTTCACCAAATCTTTCATTTTACAGACCGACGCTTCAGCCTATGGTCTAGGCGCCGTTTTAACTCAGACTTTTCCCGATGGAGAACGAGTGATTTGTTATTTGTCTCGATCCTTGTCCCATGCGGAACGTAACTATAGCACCACTGAACGCGAGTGTTTAGCTGTCATTTGGGGAGTGGAGCAACTTCGCCACTACCTCGAGGGAGTTTCATTTACCGTGGTAACCGACCACCATTCTCTCCTATGGCTTCATTCTCTTAAAGATCCCCAGGGACGCTTAGCACGCTGGGCACTTCGTCTTCAACCGTACACGTTTACCCTTGTACATCGTAAAGGTAAGGACAATGTGGTACCTGATCTCTTATCACGCACCGTACCCATCGTCGATGCTATTACCCCTTCGGACGAAACTGTCAATCCCGAAGAATTTCGTAACTCCACCGACCCTTGGTACCGTGGTATGTTTGATCGACTGGAACTACATCCGCAGAAATACCCTGGATGGAATACGAGGAATGGTCTACTGTACAAGTACGTTCAAACCGCTTCGGACCCCCGAGACTATGAAAAATGGAAACTCGTTGTTCCCAATAATTTTCGCCGTGCCATTATACGAGAATGCCACAACAATGTCACATCTGGACACTTCGGAGTGTATAAAACTTTCTGGCGTATTCACCAACGTTACTATTGGCCCAGAATGCTTCTTGACACCAAACGTTTTATTAGACGCTGTTCCACTTGTGCGGAACAGAAGCCTGAACAACTACGACCTGCTGGTCTTATGGGATCTCCCCCTAGGATTTACGAGCCTTGGCAAATGATCAGTTTAGACTTCATTGGTCCCTTACCACGTTCTACTCAGGGACGCACTCACCTTTTGGTTGTCTCTGATTATTTGAGTAAGTTTGTACTTCTTTTCCCCGTAAGGACTGCGAATGCCCAAACTTTGGTCAAGTGCATTGAAGAGTCCGTGTTTCTTGTGTATGGAGTACCTCAACATATTATTTGCGACAACGGTGTGCAAATGCGCAGCCGTCTTTTTATGAACCTTTGTGACCGTTATCATGTTAAAGTCCGTTTTACACCCTTTTATCACCCTCAAGCCGATCCTGCGGAACGTGTGAACCGGGTGGTAAAGCAACTCATTTCCACTTATATTAAGGACAATCATCGACATTGGGATGTCAATTTAGCTTCGATTGCCTGTGCCATTAGAACCTCTAAACACGAAACCATTGGTGTTACTCCCTACCGTGCTAATTTTGGGAAAGAATTTCGTATTCGAGGGGACAGCTTCGACACTGACTTGACTGACAATGAACCAATTGATGTTGAACAACGACTAGCCCAACAACAACAACTTTACACTAAAATAGTCGAACGGATTAGGAATACTCATGACCGAAACAAGCGAACCTATGACTTACGACGAAGGCATGTAACTTATGAGATTGGAGATCAGGTCTGGCGTAAAAACAAGTCTATTTCAGACGCCACTAAGGATTATTCTGCTAAATTAGCTCCTCGATTTTTAGGACCCTTTACGATTGATCGTAAAGTAGGGTATCTCACTTACGCTTTGAGGGATGCTGATAGAAACCCCGCAGGCCTGTGGCATGTCCAAGATCTTAAGCCCTATGTTGAGCCGGAAGATCATGGTTAGGTTTGGTATTTTTTTAGAATTGTCTACCGTTGGCGGACGTTAGCTGTTGTTGGATTTTACTCTTTTTGACTTTTATTATCGGATTTGACTTCATTTAGTGTTGACACTTTGTCTTCACGCAATTTTTGGGATGGCTGGATGGGAACTGTCGGTTGGTCCATTAGGGGGTTGTGCCGATCTTTCTTTCCAGGTGCAACCTTCCTGCTCGTTCACCAGAGCCCTTCTTTATGTTATCATTTCATCTCACCCTCATCTTTTCGTAGTATGAACATTGAATGATTGAGCTACGAGAAGGGTGCGAGGCCTTGTGCATCTTTCGGGATCACAAGACTCCCCCGGCTCAGTATGAACTTATGAATGCATGTGAACACGAGGAAGGAGATGACCTGTGCAAGCTTCGGTGACCACAGGCTCTCCGGAATCAGAGTGACTAAGTTTCTTTCTCTGCGAATGTGTTAATGATCATTTCTATCTCATAGCACCTCCTGTCATTTCATCGTGCTAGTACATGGTGGCAGTGAGGAGGCATCTTTTTTTCTTCTGTGTTTGTCTGGGAGGGTTTCCTGTACGTCTATCCTCTATCGTACTCTTCTGGGATGGGTCGTTTTGTTTAGTTTGTTTTTGTATTTTTGGGGATGGGAGTTTTTACCGGGGGCGGGAAGGAATGCCACTTGTGGATCCTGTTGTATCTTCTTGAGTGAGCTACATGGGAGTGTGAATTTTGTATGACTCAGGGCAACAGCCTACCCACCTACCACTTTTACTACCCTATCCTTATCCACTTTGCTTCCTTCACTTAGTATACACCTTTATTTTATTTTTATTCCTTTCAGTTTTTGTTTGTGGAAGTTGTATTGCTTCATGATACACTTTCTTTGGCTTGTTTTTTTTGGTTTTTCACTTTTTTTTTTCCTCGTACCAGCCGAATGCTGAAGAACTCTTGGAAGGCGTGAAGAGTTTGGCTGTTGCCTAGCGAATCTAGAGCGATAGTTGTTGTGAATGAGTCACTTGTGTTGGTACGGCAGGATCGATGAGTGGGATTCCGGGTTATTTTTGTTTTTGGGTTTTCACTAGATTAGGTTGTGCTGTTTGTTGGATTTCACTTTAGTAGGTCGTCGGATAAACTTCTTGGAAGTTTCCCGCCTCTCGAAGGAGAGGGGGAGTGTAACAGTTTTATTATTATATCAACATTTTGTTCGTATTTCCATTGCAATCACCCTGTTTATAACTTTTCTATTCTGTGGTAGTCACCTTTTGTAACCTTCACATTCGTTTATTTCCGTACCTGCCCGTTTTAATGTTGTATATTCCTATTATTGGTCTAAAAGCCAATTTCCGCTTTAGATAACCTATGTAATTTGATACCGTAACCATATATGGTATTGTAAGCTTCGATTGACCGCGTTATTGGTCGGAGCAAAACATCGTTGTTTCATTGGGGCCGGAAATGGAAAAATTCAGCGTGTTTTACTTGCTAACCCGAAGAGAACGGTCGTGTGGTTCATCCTGATTTAAGTGCTAATTTAGTTCCTGTTCATTTGTTTTCAACAATTTGGCGAAAGCATCTTTAAAAAAAACAAGTGAACCATCATTGTACCTGCCATTTCTTTTTGGGCATGGTAACCATTTAATCCGAAAGGAGTTCTTCTAAAGGAACGTAAGCATAATTGTAAGTTCTCTGTGTGTTCGAATCCACACTACCGTTATTTCTATTTTAGGGGACCATTCTGACAACGATCGTAGGATAACTTCCATTCACTTTCGTACGTTCACGAAGCTCTTTTATTTTCCGTTGACTCTCTCCATGTAGAGGTTCGCATTTATTCTTGTGTAAAAACGTACCACCCATTAGTTTATTATTTTAGAGTTCACGTATTGGGGTCAAGAACTACGATCCGACTGTTTACCTGTGAGACGAAACTTTAGACCACATTGTGTTGCGGATAAGGGGGCATAGGAAAGTAAATCGACTAAGTACTGGAGTGCAGTGTGTACGATCTAGCATCAAACCATTGAAATAACTTAATGGCCGAGTCGTACATATCTTGAAGCCGCTACCTTACTTCCGACACCTTTTGTAACACTTAGAGCAGCATTTGTCATTCAACGTGCAACCATATACCAGGACCTGTGGAAAAGAAGACCTAAATATTGATCGTACGGTGATGTAGCATTGTTAAACCTTTTTGTAAATTGGTGTGTTTGCATTTGACCCACCTCGGTGGTGATCAATTGATAATTGGCCTGCATAGAGCCAAGATTATTACTGTTAATTGGTAAGCTTGACATTTTTGGGGTACGATATTTTAGCTAGTCAAAAGATTACTCTCGTTATGGAGTGATAACAATTTATGTAAGGTACGAACGAGCTCGTAAGAACCGAATAATTTCATTGCCCACTCAAGCTATAAATTAGGGTATCTATTTTCAATTTAATTCATTATTTTGCCACTGTAACGATATTTGTGTGTTAACTCCAGAGATTCTGGTGTATTTTATTCAACATTTTATGGGAAATTTTATGTAAACCCCTTTTTTTGTTAACTTTGGGAGGATTCATATTTT
>NW_022170249.1:26667712-26690678 GCF_008802855.1 Photinus pyralis
CAATACCTGCTACCGCGCTTCCGGTAGAGGTCCTCGTCGAAAATTATTTCGACGAAGTTGACGATTTGGCGATGGCAAATCTACAAATCGCCGAAAATACCGAACGTCGTCTGCGAGTACCTCAACGGGTCACCGACATCACTGCCGGCTATTTGGACACCCTGTTTTACGATCTTGCTCGATACGATCTGATGGCACAATTCCACGATCCGACATCGCAGATGAACGTAAACAGCGTATTCGGCTACATGATGTACGTCGCATACTTGGCGCAGGATGTTATCAAGTCAGTTTTGATTAACATCGGGTACACGATAGGCGTATGGAGCAACGCGCCCGTCTCGTCAACCGTAGGCGCGTGGGGCGATCGTCACGAGTACGAGGTACTGTTCGTCCCGATCTACTTCCCGGGACACTTCGCACTGGTGATTCACGAGCGAAGAGGCCGAACCGTACTTTACGACCCCCTGCCCAACAAAAACCGGTTCGACAACGACAACGCCCGCTACATACCCGCCATCAAGGACGCAATTCGCGAATTCGATCCGTTCTTCGCGTCCAACGACGCCATCGACATCGAAGTTGCCGACCCTGCAAGTTACAACGTTCAAAGAGACGGGTACAACTGCGGTTATTACGTCTCTCTCTACGTCGAAACGTACCTCACGAACGACAAAAGGATGCTTCTGGCAGATTTCAATATCGCTACCGAACGTCAAAGGGTTAACGGTATGCTATTCGAACTGTGTCACGGACGAGTTCCGCAGTACGAAGCCAGACACGACGATCCTTTCCACCCAGTCGAAGTGGACGACGTCGACGAGGAGATGCCGGTCGTCCAACGCATCTCGCCCGCCGAATCCGACTCGGACGTTAGCATGGCGTCTGTATCTTCGACCGATAGCAGACGATCTACCCGATCCGGTAGAAGCAATGCCAGCTACAGCGAGAGCAGAACGACGACCAAGCGCACTTTGAAACCGTTAAAATACTGCAAGAAAAGGCACGGCAAATACGGTTGTTTCGCGAAATGCGCCAAGCACAGAATTGATTACCTCGATTGCGGTAAAATTGGCGACAAGGTGTGCCCGCACTGCAAGGCACTCTTATTTCACGACGAAAACAGCACGATGTGCTGTAAAAATGGCGACGTGGTCTTACCGGAAATCCGACCGGTTCCCGAGGAAATTCGCCAATTGACGAGCGACGCCGTGCACGGAAAACACTTCCTGCGGTACTTCCGGATCTACAACATGCTGCTGAGGTTCGGTAGCTTAGAGGCCGGTAGAAAAAAGGCGCCCGGAGGAGGTCCTCCCGTCATACTTATAAACGGCGAAATTAAGCGAAACATAAGTCCGTTGTTCGCTTCCGACGGTACAACGCCGGTGCACGGTCAACTTTACATGCTGGATCCGATTACGATGCACGAGGCGGTCGCCAGGGATCCCCTCTACTCCAAGTTCGGTATTCGACGGGAGATCCTGGAAAAACTGTTCGCCGTACTCCGACGCTGCCATCCTCTATGCGAAGCTTTCCAAGTTATGCACACCCTTTACGAGGAAAAACTGGCGGAAGTTCGAGAACAGGGCTTCGAAGACGTGCAGCACGTCACGTTGGTCTTGGTAAATCCGAAAAATGTACCGGACACGGTGGCCGATCCCGGCCTGCACCCGCGCACTGTCAACTTGCCGCAGGTTAACGAATTGTGCGCGTTTTACGTTACCAACGAACAAAACGAGCCGATTTATCGTCACGGTACCTGGCTGAAAAAGAACAGCGGCGAAGTAATCCTTTTACCGCTTTACCATCAAACCAACGATTGCGCTCACTACGTCTTGAACTTGGCACACGGCGACCCCGGCTACCACAGCGGTATCGCAAAACGCGCGAGTCGAAACGCGCCCAGACGGCGACGTGCGAGCGCGCTGGACGACGCCGCCGAACAGAACGAGATTGCTAACCCTCCTGACGCCGTTCACGACGACGACGAGGGCGACGACAAGCACCACGTGTCTATACGAGAATTCTATAGATACCATCTCGCAATTCGCGGCCGCGATCCTACAGCCGCCGCGCATTTTCTTTACCCGTTTGGTAGCATCGTTCAGGAGTACATCATCGATCAGAGCATAAAAGTCGATCAACAGGTGTACGAGTACATTCATAAGAATGCCGAAATCCTCTGTACGACCGCGCCAGAAGTTCGTCAAGCACTCGAAAGAGAGCTGCGTCGTGTGGACGACAATAAAAAATTGGGGAAGGTGATACGGCTGTCTTCCAGAATGGTCGGTTCTCCGGCCTGGTATCAGCAAATGTTTCACGACGCCATGGCTCTGTTTCAACGAAAGGGAAAGGCGACCTTTATGATTACCTCCACGACCAACCCTTCGTGGAAAGAGATCAGACAGCATTTAATGAGAGGTCAAAATGCTACGGATCGTCCCGATATCGTTAATCGAGTCTTTCTCGTGAAAATTAACAAAATGCGACACCTCATCGAAGACAAGCAAATCTTCGGCAAAGTAAACGCTTTTACTGAAAGTCTCGAGTTTCAAAAGCGTGGCGGACCCCATACGCATCGTCTAATCAGTTTAGACTGCCCGAACACGAGCGAATACGTAGACGAATACGTATCCGCCGAAATTCCGCACTTGCCTAGCGAGGACGACAAAAGCGACGAGGCGGAGGTCCAAAGAAAATTGCGAGATTTGGTCGTGAAATACCAAATTCACGATTGCAACAGTCACTGTCTGAACGAAAAGGGGAAATGCAACAAGGGCTTTCCCAAGAAGTTCTCTAACGAGACCATCATATACGAAGACAGACCGGCGTTGTACAAGCGAAGATCTCCCGACGACGGAGGCGCCGTATATCGTACGGCGAAGGGACGCGTAATCACCAACGCCTCGGTGGTTGCGTACAATCCCGCCTATCTGTTTGCATGGGACGCGCACCACAACGTGGAGTTTTGCTACGGCACGAACGCCTGCAAGTACGCCGTCAAGTACAGCTTCAAGGTCGGCAACTACGCGTACGTCCAAATTACCAACGCGAACGATCCGACCGTGGATTACGACGAAACCGAGGGCATGATGAAGGGATATTATCGTTCCGCTCCGGAAGCGCACACGTCGCTGTATTCGTGGCGAAGGATTCGCCTATCGCACACGATTTACCGTCTCGACGTACATTTGCCCGGAGAAGGTCCCTTGTACTTTCGTCGCGGTTACGAAGACGTACTCGCCGCCAGAGTGCTTGACAGCACCACCAGACTGTCCCGACTTGAAATGTTCATGGCGCAGTGTTCCGAAGAATTTCGACAGGGTATATCCGAAATGCGAAACGTCACCTTTCCTCAACTGCCCGAGACGCATTGGTTCGATCGAAGATCCAATCGTTGGCTGAAGAGAAAGGTTCAGCGTAAAATTATCGGTCGTCTGTATCCCGTCCAGCCCGGACAACTAGAGAAGTTTGCGGTATACCAGTTGGTAATGTGCAAAAAGGGTCCGTTAAATTGGGAAGATTTACGAACTCCTCCCAACCGCGCGACGCCTTGCGAGACGTTCGTCGAATGCGCGAAGGTCATGGGTCTTCTCGAAGACATAGAGATCTGGCGCAGAACGCTTTTCGAAGCGAGCAACGTCGGCAATCCGCGAATGATGCGCAATTTATTCGCGCAAATACTATTCTGCGGTCACGTAACCGATCCGCTGGCGCTATGGAACGAATTCCTTCCGTTCATGTACGACACCAGAAATTTACGCGAAAACGACGATCGCGAAAAGTCGAGAAGGATTAACATTGCGTTGTGTCTGTTAAATCGTCTGTTGAGCCGTCGATGGAAAACCAACGCCGATTACCACATACCGATGCCGGTCAATTACGATTCCGTTTGCAACGACGAAAGAGATTTCTTCTTCGGTCACGATCGAGTCTTGGACGACGAAAATCTGTTAGATCCGACGGTAGCTCTACCGTCCGAAAACGTCGACGAGGAAGATATCGAAACCGAACACGTCCGCAACTACGCGAATCTGCCGATATATCAACGGCTAAACGTCGAACAAAGGCGAATCGTCGACGCCGTCATAACGGCCGTCCAAATTTCTCCTTCCGTCGCCGCCGCCACCAACGTGCCGAGATTGATTTTCATGAGCGGCGCGGGCGGTACGGGTAAAACGTTCGTGTACAGAACGTTGATCGACATTTTCGTCAAGTACAAAAGGTACGCGCTGGTAACGGCATCGACGGGCGTCGCGGCACAATTACTCCCAAGAGGAACGACGGTTCACAGCGCCTTCCAGTTACCGAGAGATGTGACGTGCACCGATTACGTTCCTCCCATCTCCTATAACAGCATCGTCGCGTACCGAATCCGAAAGGCGGAACTGCTAATAATCGACGAGATCAGCATGCTGCACAGAAACCTCTTCCGAATGGTGAACGAAGCGTGCAAACATACCGCCGACGAGCAACTGTCCAACTTCGCTTTCGGCGGAAAGGTAGTCTTGCTAGGCGGAGATTGGCAGCAGCTCTTTCCAATAGTCGTTCTCGGAAATATACACGATCAGATCATGGCCTCGATAAAAAATTCCGAACTCTTCGCTTCGTTCGAGGAAATCAAACTGACGAGAAACATGCGGGTCAACGCGGACGAGGTCGAATTCGTCGATCTACTGGAGCGTATAGGCAAAGACGCGGACGGTAGCGGAACGTTCCGCGTTCCTTCCGAAATGCTCGCCGACGGCGAGGAAGATCTTATAAAGTTCGTCTTTCCGGACGAAAGCGCTCTAACGAACGTCGAAGAGGTGGCCGACAGGCTCATTCTAAGCGCCAGACGCGTCGACGTCAGAGAGCTCAATCGCAAGATCTTGAACGTTTTGCCCGGCGAAGAGAGAGTGTACCTCTCCGCCGACAAGTCGCTGGTAGACAATCCGATACTCGACGTACACGCCGCCGTTCACGACGTGGTCTACCTGAACGAGGAGAATCCTTCGGGTTTTCCTCCTCACCGTCTCGTCCTCAAGTCGAACTGCTTGGTGATACTGTTGAAAAACATAGACGTGAAGCAGGGACTGTCGAACGGCACCCGTCTGATCGTAACCGATATGGGCGAAAATTTGCTGCACTGCAGAATAGCCGTGGGACCGTACCGCGGAAAAACCTGCGTGCTGTCCATGTTACCGTTCACTTACGAAGACCGTCGTCCCGACGGTACGGGTCTGCACTTCAGCCGAATGCAATTTCCCGTCGAATTGGCGTACGCGATGACGATCAACAAGGCGCAAGGTCAAACCGTCACCAAAGTCGGCATTTTGCTTAAAACTCCACTGTTCAGTCACGGACAGCTGTACGTGGCGATGAGCAGGGTGCGAACCAAACTCGCGATCAAAATCTGCGCTTCGCGCAGCGGCAAGAATGGACCTTGTACGATCAAAAACATCGTCGCTAGAAATATTTTCTCCTAAGCCCCGGCAAGTCACTCGTGCGAGAAAATAGAATAAATAAATTTTTTGACTTGCCAAATATATTCGAGACTGTTTCAGATTTTCGCTGCCGAACCGAACGAGCCGCGAAGCGAGCCGAACGGTGTTTTTGCACCTCCGAAAGGGGATTATTAATGCCGATTAGGTTCGACGACGCGCTAACTAGACCGGCACGCTATGCAGTTTCGAATCGAGTCGGAACACGCACTTAGCGGCGACGAGACTACCGGTGTTTTTGCACCTCCGAAAGGGGATTATTAATGCCGAGCGGTCGAGTTCCCATAACGTGCGATAATTTTCGATTCGTCCAAATTTTTGTGCATCATCAACATTGACGTTCCCGAAGTCGTCTCTTCAATCGCACAGCGAGTTCGAACACGCGTCTACCGAACGAACTTTCGACGAACGGTATTTTTGCACCTCCGAAAGGGGATTATTAATGCCAAACGTCGTCGTTCTTCGACACGCACTTAATTTTGACTTGCTACATAATTTTGAGACTGATTTCAGACTGCCGATACGTCGACGATCGCTAAGCGGCCGAGTTGAACGGACGCGCTTTCGCAGAAAAGGCCAGACGGCGTTTTTGCACCTCCGAAAGGGGATTATTAATGCCGAACGGCCGAATTACGACTACGCGCGCGACAATTCCGATTCGCCATCAATGCGCACGGACATCCGTAAGACCTGGACTCGCCTCTCTCTCGAACAGTACTGCAAGTCGAACGCCGAACTTCGACGAACGGTATTTTTGCACCTCCGAAAGGGGATTATTAATGCCGAAAGTCGTTTGTTCTTCGATTCACGTTCAATTTTGACTTGCAATTAACTTTGAGACTGATTTCAGGCTCGTGCGCATCGTCGACGTTCGCAAGACATTTTCACCGATATCTCGGCGAGGCAGATTCTTCGACTCGCCCTGACGAAAATGTACCACAATTTACCTTCGGGTAAATGCGCGTCACATGAACAAAACCCTCGTAAGCTCATGAAACACTTCACGGGCCGTGGAGAGGAGGGGGCTTAGGAGAAACCACATTTTTGTGCGTCTCCCATAAACTCTTTTCGACTCGTGTATTACACGATAATACATTGTTGCCACGTGTTACGTCGACTTGTAGTGCAAGTTAGCCGTACTGCGACCGTATCTAACGTTGTCAAAAACTTACACTGCTACTATCGTCCATCGTCGACGATATAAACGATCGCGTGACATACACTAGCAATTGCAACACTACTGTCAACCGACTGCCGCTCCGTCGGTGTTCTTGACAAAGTCGAACACAATATACGATGCGCATCGACCGACCAGTCTGTGCTTGCCTGCTAATTGTCAAACGCGTACACGTGCACCTAGCAAAAGTTTAACGACGACCGAATTAACGGTCCCGTACGTCCCCCTGCACACATTGTCCGACTATACAAACACGCGCAGAGCAACTAAGAGTTTTTAAGCCACAAGTGTTTGAGCCATTACGAGATGAGTTTCGATTCAAATCGGAGCTAAAACTTTAATTTGTTTTTTTTCCTTTACAGTTTTTTTTCACAGTTACAATAAACAAAACTTAAAAATTTGGTAAGTACAAAAACAGTGTGTTGTGAAGTATTTAAACTTTTTTTAATTTTCAGTCCAGATCGATGAGTACATCTCGTGCCACAGAGGAAATTGATCGACATTGTACGACTACGATATCATACTTTCGTTCGCAAGTATTATTACGAAAGTAAAATTGCACCTTACGATTTGTGTAATTGCGTACCATAATACCAAAATATTTATAACAATTTTACTTTCGTTCGCAAAAATTAATGAGAAAACTGAAAATTTAAACTAAAATTTTCGTTTCTTTTTCAGATACGACATTCCACCTTGCATCTACGAGAAGAATAATCAAGACTACAACACTATTTGTACGCAAGTATTTCTTAAAATTGAAGGTAAAACGTATCACATTTTGATTAATATTTATAGTTTGCGTAAACTACGTAAAATTTCAAATTGTTTGTATCAATTTTATTTTTCATTACATATGTTAATGCGAAAACTAATTTGCCATCTTTTTTTTTACTTCTCAACGGTTCATTTTTGGTGTATCTAATAATGTCTCAGCTTAGAGTCTAAACCACTTATGCCGACAAATTCTAGCAATAGCAGCATCATTGTCAACTGACTGCCACTACGTCGATGTTCTTGACAACGTCGAATTATTTCGAGCACTTGAAATGCAGCGAGCACGCACTGCATGTGCCGATAAACTATTTTGACACAGTCAAACACAATATACGACAGGCATCGACCGACTACTCTGTGTTTGCTTGCTAATTGTCGAAACGCATTGGTGCGATTCTCAAGATATGAAAAATACATTACTAACGAACCGTTTTCGATAATCTTTTTAAATTTTTTATCGCATTTTCATACACCAAATGCTTTATCTTATTTTATTCACATTTGTGAATTTAAACTGATACAGATTTTAATTTTTGTAAGGTAAACCATTCCATGTTAATTCATTTTTTGTTTGAGTTTTTTAGGTCCGTTCTTATCATCGAAGGTACCACCGTCTACAATATCAGTCTCTATCTTCGTAACGCAAGGAATATATTTTTTTGATAATTTTACGTAAATGCGAAATCATTTAAATTTTTTTCAAGCTTCACTAAAAATTGTGTACCGATGTTTCTTAGAAAAACGATTTCGCATTCACGAATTGTTAACGATCAATATTAATACATTTTTTTCAATTTATAGATTCGCTCTTCACGAATAACATTCTGCGCAACAGAATAGGTACTATCAAAAATGGACAGGTATAGAAAAATAATGTTTGTACATTTAATTATTTTGTTCTATTTTTCAGTTCCACCTAAACAGACGACCGCGACCTTACGAAGAATTCTCACCTGCGAAGATAATTATTAATCAATATTTGAAATGTAAATTTTTCTTTAAATACCTAAATCATAATAAATGTAAAATCAAATTTCGAATTTTTTTTACTCTCCAATTTGTAAATAGATGCGTTCATATATAATATGTAATTTTGACGGTATTAATGCGAAATATGCTCACTCTAGCGTAGACTTGAAATGCGTTGGACATTAGGTTATTTGTATGTTGAAGAAATTTTTTTTAACTTTTTTCGTAATACAAATTCAAACAACAATTATAAATGAAGCTAAACAAAATGTGACACCAAACAGCTTTGCACATTAGGTTATTTGTATGTTTAAGATTATTTTTTAACTGTATCCGAAATAAAAATTCTTAATAACCCTTCCCCAACTAAGTAAAATAACCGAAGACTTTCGATTCTTAACACACGCGCCTCGTATACCAATGCCGAGCGAGCCGAAGGCGAGTTCGGCATCACTTTGGCCCTCCCTTAGCTTGGGGCATTAGGTTATTTATAGATTTAAGAAATTTTTTTTAACTTTTTTAAAATACAAATTCAAACAAAAACTGAAAATGAAGCTACAGTGTGGCACCAAACAGCTTGGGACATTAGGTTATTTGTAAATTAAAAAAAATTTTAATTTTTTTTTAACTTTTTTGAAAAACAAATTTAAACAAAAATTATAAATGAAGCTAAATCGAATGTGACACCAAGCACCGGTGGATATTAGGTTATTTGTAGATTTAAGCTATTTTTTTTAACTTTTTTCGAAATACAAATTCAAACAAAAATTCTCGAGCTCGCCGTTCTCGCGACGAAAACGGCTCGCATTTTTCCTCCATCAATGTCGAGCGAGCCGAAGGCGAGTTGGGCTTAACGAGGGCTCTCCCGTAGACCCGCCTCTCCCCGTTCGCGGCGGCAAACGACGCTTACTTACGGCCCTACACGCGCCCACCTTTCCCCGTCATTCATCTAAACCTAATAAAAAAACGGAGATCCTTGCGAAAACGAATAACAAAATACTGTTTCGCTGATATTAGTTTCGGCCCGATATACTTTCTACAGGTTAAATCGAAATTTTAAAAAAAAGTTTCTTTGTATCTCGCGAGGCTTTTTTATACCTACATATTTTATATATACTTCTTTAAAATACAAATTTAAAAAAAACTGAATATGAAGAGTGTGGCACCAAACAGTTTGGGACGTTAGGTTATTTGTAGATTTTTAAAAATTTTTTTAAACTTTTTTGAAAGACAAATTCAAACAAAAATTATAAATGAAGCTAAATCGAATGTGACACCAAGCAGCGGTGGATATTAGGTTATTTGTAGAATTAAGAAATTTTTTTTTAACTTTTTAAAAGACAAATTTAAACAAAAATTTATAAATGAAGCTAAATCGAATGTGACACCAAGCACCGGTGGACATTAGGTTATTTTTGTAGATTTAAGCTATTTTTTTTAACTTTTTTCGAAATACAAATTCAAACAAAAATTTTTTATAACCGTAGCGATGTTTCCAAAAACAAAAATATTCCTCATAAATTAAAAAAAAAAATGTCCAATCAGTCTGATCAATATCATTTTCTTACCACACCAACACTGAAACTGAATAATTGTCTTTGTAGAACAGTGAACAGTGCGAGGCGAAGCCGAGCTATGGACCGTTACAAATCAGAGCGAGGCGAGGCGACCGGAGCCAAGCGTATTTGTCATCAAACCCAAAAAATGATAATAAAATTTAAAAAATCTTATGTGCAAATTTGGATTGAACAAGCTGAATAGAAATTTTCAAAAAAAGGCATTTAATATAGGTGATGTTTCAAAAAAACAAAAATATTCTTCCCAAATTCAAAAAAATTGTCAATTCAGTCTGCTCAATATTATGTTCTTACATTACCAAAACTGAAACTAAGAAATTGTCTTTGTGCAACAGTGATCAGTGCGAGGCGAAGCCGAGCTATGGACCGCGACAAATCAGAGTGAGGCGAGGCGGCGAAGCCGCCGGAGCCGAACGTATGTTTCATCAAAACCAAAAAGTGATAACAGTATTTAAAATCTTATGTGAATTATGTGCAGATCTGGATGCAACAAGTTGAATAGAAATTTTCAAAAAAGTCACTTTGTATAGGTGATGTCTTCATAAACAATATTCCTCACAAATTCATAAAAATATCAATTCAGTCTGCTTAATAGCATTTTCTTACCAAACCAAAACGGAAACTGAGAAATTGTCTTTGTTCAAACCTCATAGTGCGTGTTGACATCTGACAAACGAAAAACATAAATCATTTTACACTATTTCTTGCAGTAGTGTGGTAAAATGAAAGTGCGCGGTAGGTAGGTTCATCTAATTAAATTGTGCAAAAATCGTATTGCGCCGAACATAGATTACATCTCCAAAAATTAATACACAAACGTATAATACCCCTCTTTTTGGCGATATCTGTGCAAAATATACTCACTCTAGCGCAGTTTTGAAATGCGAAGCATTTTTACCAACCTATGTAATGAGATTGACCATTGACATATCGATGCTTTTTTGAACCGAATCAAATTTCTTTTCCCGTTTTAGAAAATTGTAACAACCATTAAGCAAAAAAAATAACAAAAAAAAATAAAAAATAAAAAAAAAAATTAAAAAAAATTGACAAACGGTAAACCACATAAAGAAACAAAAAAATAATAAAATAATTTTAAAAAAATATAAAAAAATTAAAAAAAAAATTTAAAAAAAATTCTATACGGTAAACAACAAAAAAAGGCGTACGTTAATTAAACGGCGCCGATAGGTCCGTAAGGACCTATCTAGTTATTATTACAATACGTTACAAACGTGTTCCCGACGTTTTCGAAAATAACTTAAAATTGGCCCAAGCTTTTTTCACGAAATTTTTACACGAGCCTCGAATTCCGAAACCGCGATTTTTACGATGCCCCGCTACCCCGGGAAAATTCGTCTTCCCCCCCCCGCTGTCACCCCCCAAAATCGCACCTCCGAAGAAAAATTCGCCGAGGGTCGCCCGTCGAACTGGAAAAATCGAGCTCGCGGATAGGGGGGGTAGGAGGGGCGAGGCTTTCGAGGTACTCGATCGCGAAAGTCGCGACACCCCCCCGCGGGGGAGGACGCGCACGAGAAAACGGGAGCGGAAAGAGAGCGAAATTGCTCGAAAAGTAGCTCTACTTCCCCCCCTCGAAACGCGATCGATCGATAGTCCCGACCGTCCCGCGTGAGACGTACGGGGTCCCATTAAAAAACTATGGGCCGTTTGGGGGAGAGGGGGGCGCGAAGTTTGCCCTTATCGACGTCGCTCCGCTTTATCCCTCGCGCCGCGGAAACGAGACGACCTAAGAAACACTTACGATCGCTCAAATGCGGACCCGAACGTCGGACGGATTACGACGCGTCATACGACCAATTCTCCCGGTGGGTTCGGGAGGGAGGAATTTTCGAACGACACTCGGACCCGATCGCGAGATTCGGAACGATCGTCGATAAAAAATATTTACGACGGTCGACCGGCATAGGAGAGGGCGAATTTTGGGAAAGTCGATCGAGTCTTTTCTTCGACGCGCCTTTCGCACCCCGACCGCCCCTCCGTTGACCCCCCCCGGACCTTCAAACGTACCACTTCGCCTTTTCGACGTTTGTTCGGGAACCGCGAGGGTTAGAGCGACGCGGTTTGTTGCGTCGATCTCGTATCGGCATCGTCCGACCTTACGTCCGACATTTCCCCCCTCCCCCCCTCCATATCGTCGGTAAATTTCAAATTTTAAAGGTTATTAGGGAACGCCGACTCTTAAAATGAGACGGTCGTCCACGTCGATCTCCCGTATCGATCGGAGTGCGTTCGGGAATCGACGGCGAATCGCGAAAAGCCGCGAGGCGAGGCGGCGCAGCCGCCGAAGCCGAGCGAAGTGTCAATTTTCGTTCGGAGGAGGTAAGTTTTTGGCAAGTCTTCGATCGGAGTATTCTCTTCGAAGTCCGTTACGTACCCCGGCACCACTCCGTTAACCTCCCATCCCCCCCTCCCCCCTAAAAACCTTTAAACGTACTCTGTTCGAAAACCGCGAGGGTTAGAACGATGCGGTTTTTTAAGTCGATCTCGTATCGGTATTCTCCGACTTTACGTCCGACACTTCCCCCCCTCCCCCCCCACCCCACCCTCTTCTCTTCGGTAAATTTCGTATTTTAAAGGTTATTCGGAAACTCCGAGGACCAAAACGATGCGGTTTTTTTTACGTCGGTCTCTTCCGTATCGATCGGTGTGCGTTCCGGAATCGAACAAAGAAGCGAGGCGAGGCGGCGCAGCCGCCGAGACCGAAAGACGTGTTTTTTTTCGTGTCTCGATGTGCCAAACGAAACTCGCAGACGCGTCGACGGCCCCGACCGACGTAAAATATCGAGTTTCGGAGTGCCCAAGTACGGAGACGACCTTTCGAATCGAAATTTTCCAAAAATTTATCGCGTAATCGATATTCCCGAGGGGGCAACTCGAAAATTCAAAAACGTCCCCGAATCGAGCGATCGACACGTCGGACGTTGCATTTTACCTCAAAGGACACGTTACAAAAGGTTTCGTCGAAATACGAGTCCTACTTCGAAAGTTATCCCAAAAATTAAAAAACAAAAAAATTTCCATACTATCCCCTTCCTTCGAAAAAATCGAAAAAAAAAATTGTCAAAAATCGTCGTTTTTTCGACGTCATCTTATGCGTTTTGACGCGGAGATTGCAAAAACGAGAAAAAATTCTAATAAAAGATTTACGGTTTCGACGCTAGAGGGCGCTTTTTGTTTTTCGAATTTTGCGCCCCTTTACAAAAAAATTCGTAATTTCGTCAATATTCGAGGTATTCGAGAGGTTAAGGCGGCGATCGAAAAAGGAAGGACGAGGCTATTCTACGACACCTTCACCTCCCCCAAAAAATCGAAGGCGTCTCCGGGAGAGGTCGTGGAAAAAAAAATGAAATTGCTCACGAAAATGGGCGCAAAACGGGCACTTGCCGGTGGAATTCCGGGGACTTTTCGATACTAAACGATCACTTTGGATGCGACCTTCTAAAAATTTGCCCCGGAGTCCCCACGATATGATCGCAAGTGCGTTAAATCGTAATCGATATGAAAACGGCGATTTTCGAAAAAATTTTGACGAAAAATTAAATTTTTTTTTTTTTTGCCAAAATCGACTTTACACTACGAGATTAGGTGAGAGGTAAAGTTTGGCGAGAATACGCGGTCCCCGAGTGACTTTTTTGGGCACTCGAACGTCGATATTTGTAAAAAATCGCGTATATTTCTTATTTATCGGGAAATCGAAGGTGGTTTTACACAAATAATCAACCCCCTCCCCCTCCCCCTCCCCCCCCCTTCCCCCACAATTAGGTCAGATTGCAATTGGGTTAGGTTAGATAGACGCGTTAGCTAAGGTCGCGATGTGTAGTTAGGTTAGGTTAGGTTAGGTTAGGTCGACGTGCGCGGTTAGGTTAGGTTAGATCGACGTGTTAGGTTAGATCGAAATGCTCAGTTAGGTTAGATCGCGGTTAAGTTAGGTTAGGTCGACGCGCGCAGTTAGGTTAGGTTAGATAGACACGTTAGGTTAGGTCAAAATGCTCGGTTAGGTTAGGTCGACGCGCGCAGTTAGGTTAGATTGCAGTTAGTTGGAAAGTTAACGCGGCCCATCCTAACCGCGCCGCCGAGAGCTTTCCGACGATACCTCGTACGCCTTCTTGCGACTTTTCGTTACCGAAATTCTCATTTCGGCGACGCCCGACGACGCGCGCCGGCGTCGGCGCCGCGGCGCCGAAACTTAACACGACCCATCCTAACCGCGCCGCCGAGACCTTTCCGACGATACCTCGCACGCCTTCCTACGACTTTTCGTTACCGAGATTCTCATTTCGGCGACGCCCAACGACGCGCGCCGGCGTCGGCGCCGCCGGCGCCCAAACTTAACACGGCCCATCCTAACCGCGCCGCCGAGACCTTTCCGACGATACCTCGCACGCCTTCCTACGACTTTTCGTTATCGAGATTCTCATTTTGGCGACGACCGACGACGCGCGCCGACGGCGCCGGCTGCGGCGGCGCCGGCGCCGCCGGCGTCGTCGTCGTCGAAATCTCACCCTTACGTCGTGGACGATAAACGGGTTGCGCGAATAAGATCTACGTCTAAGCTAAGCGAGATCGAGGTTCAACAAAAGGTAGGTACCTCAAATGCTAAAAATTCATTTTTATATATATGTATATGTAATTATAGAGCCCAGTGTATGTGTACGTTTCTAGGCATTGTTATAATTAAAAGAAGATAACAACTCAAATTCGACGTTTTCGAAAATAATTTAAAATCGGCTTTGACGATTTTCAAGAAATTTTTACACGAGCCTCGAATTCCGAAGCCGCGATTTTTACGATGCCCCGCTACCCCGGGAAAATTCGTCTTCACCCCCCCGCTGTCACCCCCCAAAATCGCACCTCCGAAGAAAAATTCGCCGAGGGTCGCCCGTCGAACTGGAAAAATCGAGCTCGCGGATAGGGGGGGTAGGAGGGTCGAGGCTTTCGAGGTACTCGATCGCGAAAGTCGCGACACCCCCCCGCGGGGGAGGACGCGCACGAGAAAACGGGAGCGGAAAGAGAGCGAAATTGCTCGAAAAGTAGCCCTACTTCCCCCCCTCGAAACGCGATCGATCGATAGTCCCGACCGTCCCGCGTGAGACGTACGGGGTCCCATTCAAAAACTATGGGCCGTTTGGGGGGGAGGGGGGCGCGAAGTTTGCCCTTATCGACGTCGCTCCGCTTTATCCCTCGCGCCGCGGAAACGAGACGACCTAAGAAACACTTACGATCGCTCAAATGCGGACCCGAACGTCGGACGGAGTATGACGCGTCATACGACCAATTCTCCCGGTGGGTTCGGGAGGGAGGAATTTTCGAACGACACTCGGACCCGATCGCGAGATTCGGAATGATCGTCGATAAAAAATATTTACGGCGGTCGAGCGGCATAGGAGAGGGCGAATTTTGGGAAAGTCGATCGAGTCTTTTCTTCGACGCGCCTTTCGCACCCCGACCGCCCCTCCGTTGACCCCCCCCGGACCTTCAAACGTACCACTTCGCCTTTTCGACGTTTGTTCGGGAACCGCGAGGGTTAGAACGACGCGGTTTGTTGCGTCGATCTCGTATCGGCATCGTCCGACCTTACGTCCGACATTTCCCCCCTCCCCCCCTCCATATCGTCGGTAAATTTCAAATTTTAAAGGTTATTAGGGAACGCCGACTCTTAAAACGAGACGGTCGTCCACGTCGATCTCCCGTATCGATCGGAGTGCGTTCGGGAATCGACGGCGAATCGCGAAAAGCCGCGAGGCGAGGCGGCGCAGCCGCCGAAGCCGAGCGAAGTGTCAATTTTCGTTCGGAGGAGGTAAGTTTTTGGCAAGTCTTCGATCGGAGTATTCTCTTCGAAGTCCGTTACGTACCCCGGCACCACTCCGTTAACCTCCCATCCCCCCCTCCCCCCTAAAAACCTTTAAACGTACTCTGTTCGAAAACCGCGAGGGTTAGAACGATGCGGTTTTTTAAGTCGATCTCGTATCGGTATTCTCCGACTTTACGTCCGACACTTCCCCCCCTCCCCCCCCACCCCACCCTCTTCTCTTCGGTAAATTTCGTATTTTAAAGGTTATTCGGAAACTCCGAGGACCAAAACGATGCGGTTTTTTTTACGTCGGTCTCTTCCGTATCGATCGGTGTGCGTTCCGGAATCGAACAAAGAAGCGAGGCGAGGCGGCGCAGCCGCCGAGACCGAAAGACGGATTTTTTTTCGTGTCTCGATGTGCCAAACGAAACTCGGAGACGCGTCGACGGCCCCGACCGACGTAAAATATCGAGTTCCGGAGTGCCCACGTACGGAGACGACCTTTCGAATCGAAATTTTCCAAAAATTTATCGCGTAATCGATATTCCCGAGGGGGCAACTCGAAAATTCAAAAACGTCCCCGATTCGATCGATCGACACGTCGGACGTTGCATTTTACCTCAAAGGACACGTTACAAAAGGTTTCGTCGAAATACGAGTCCTACTTCGAAAGTTATCCCAAAAATTAAAAAACGAAAAAATTTCCATACTATCCCCTTCCTTCGAAAAAATCGAAAAAAAAAATTGTCAAAAATCGTCGTTTTTTCGACGTCATCTTATGCGTTTTGACGCGGAGATTGCAAAAACGAGAAAAAATTCTAATAAAAGATTTACGGTTTCGACGCTAGAGGGCGCTTTTTGTTTTTCGAATTTTGCGCCCCTTTACAAAAAAATTCGTAATTTCGTCAATATTCGAGGTATTCGAGAGGTTAAGGCGGCGATCGAAAGAGGAAGGACGAGGCTATTCTACGACACCTTCACCTCCCCCAAAAAATCGAAGGCGTCTCCGGGAGAGGTCGTGGAAAAAAAAATGAAATTGCTCACGAAAATGGGCGCAAAACGGGCACTTGCCGGTGGAATTCCGGGGACTTTTCGATACTAAACGATCACTTTGGATGCGACCTTCTATAAATTTGCCCCGGAGTCCCCACGATAGGATCGCAAGTGCGTTAAATCGTAATCGATATGAAAACGGCGATTTTCGAAAAAATTTTGACGAAAAATTAAATTTTTTTTTTTTTTGCCAAAATCGACTCTACACTACGAGATTAGGTGAGCGGTAAAGTTTGGCGAGAATACGCGGTCCCCGAGTGACTTTTTTGGGCACTCGAACGTCGATATTTGTAAAAAATCGCGTATATTTCTTATTTATCGGGAAATCGAAGGTGGTTTTACACAAATAATCAACCCCCTCCCCCTCCCCCTCCCCCCCCCTTCCCCCACAATTAGGTCAGATTGCAATTGGGTTAGGTTAGATAGACGCGTTAGCTAAGGTCGCGATGTGTAGTTAGGTTAGGTTAGGTTAGGTTAGGTCGACGTGCGCGGTTAGGTTAGGTTAGATCGACGTGTTAGGTTAGATCGAAATGCTCAGTTAGGTTAGATCGCGGTTAAGTTAGGTTAGGTCGACGCGCGCAGTTAGGTTAGGTTAGATAGACACGTTAGGTTAGGTCGAAATGCTCGGTTAGGTTAGGTCGACGCGCGCAGTTAGGTTAGATTGCAGTTAGTTGGAAAGTTAACGCGGCCCATCCTAACCGCGCCGCCGAGAGCTTTCCGACGATACCTCGTACGCCTTCCTGCGACTTTTCGTTACCGAGATTCTCATTTCGGCGACGCCCGACGACGCGCGCCGGCGTCGGCGCCGCCGGCGCCGAAACTTAACACGACCCATCCTAACCGCGCCGCCGAGACCTTTCCGACGATACCTCGCACGCCTTCCTACGACTTTTCGTTACCGAGATTCTCATTTCGGCGACGCCCGACGACGCGCGCCGGCGTCGGCGCCGCCGGCGCCCAAACTTAACACGGCCCATCCTAACCGCGCCGCCGAGACCTTTCCGACGATACCTCGCACGCCTTCCTACGACTTTTCGTTATCGAGATTCTCATTTTGGCGACGACCGACGACGCGCGCCGACGGCGCCGGCTGCGGCGGCGCCGGCGCCGCCGGCGTCGCCGTCGTCGAAATCTCACCCTTACGTCGTGGACGATAAACGGGTTGCGCGAATAAGATCTACGTCTAAGCTAAGCGATCGAGGTTCAACGAAAGGTAGGTACCTCAAATGCTAAAAATTCATTTTTATATATATGTATATGTAATTATAGAGCCCAGTGTATGTGTACGTTTCTAGGCATTGTTAACAGGATCGAAAAACCGAAGCGAAGCTTCGGTTTTTCGATCCTTAAATAAGGAACTCAACCGTTTACTCGATTTTCATTTTTAATTTAATTAATTGTACTACCGATTTTGTGAAAATTTTATCGTAAGCTTTTTAAGCGATTTCGCATCGATTCTGAGAATTTGGGACCTGGGAAAATTCGCTGGGCGGCTGGGGAGCATCGTCGTCGAGGTGCGCGGGCGCGGATAAAAATTTGCCGTTTCCATACGGTTCGAGTTACGGAGTCGAGACGCCGGTTCGGGGAGTTTAGATAGTCGGCGCGACTTTCGGTGGGGTTAAGGAAATTCCCGCGGCACCCGTCGGGGTAGCTGCCATAAGAAGCGAAAAAATTGAAAATTTTAGAAAAAAATTCGTAACTCGAAAACTAAGTCAAAGATCCTATAGGGGTTTTCTGAGGTCTCGGCCGACGCGAAGGAGCGTATTTGTGCCGGGGTGCGATTCAATTCTATGGTCCCGTTTGGGAACCGCGCGACCCGGAGGGTCGCTCTCGAAAAGGTGCTTTTTCGAATTTTCCAACTTTGACGCCTTCTACCGGCCGAACGGTTAGAGTTAGAGCAAAACGTACAATTGCGCGATTGTAGATCTCGACGAGAGGTCGCGCTGCCACCCCCCGGAGAGGAGTGAGAGGAGAAAAACCGGAGATTTTGAATAGCGCGTTCCGGCGAAGAGATACGGGGTCGAAATCGGCGTCGATACCTGCGGGCAAGTTTTCTCTTTCTTTTTCCGTTTACCTCGAGGAGGTAACTCGGACGACGGCGCCGTGGTAAATTTTCTCCCGAAGGTCTGCAAAAGTCACGTGACCGCTTCGTTTTGTTTTTCGCCTACATTAAGCGCCGAAGATTGCCGAACGCGCGCTAACCGCTTTTTAATTAATTGCGAGCTTAATTTTGGACGGAGAATTTCGGTAGAGGTCCCAAAAATTCGAGAAAACTACGAGGAATGTGTTAAAATCGGTTTCGGAACGGTGCGTGATCGATTTGTGTTCGAAATTAAGTGATAAAGTTTAAGTGTCGGTTAACTGTCAAACGGATTCCGTCAAGTTTTAAAAGTGCTTTTAAACCGAAATTAACGTATTAAAATGATCGGTAAGTGTTCGAAATTGATTATTATAAACTTTAAAAGTGCTTCGAATAAGTGTGGAGTAAATAATGTGCGTTTAAATAATTTTCCAATTTACGTAATCTCGACATACCTACTTATATTAGTTTAAAAGTAGTGTTAGTGTAAGTTGCCATGGCCTAGCGGTAAGCAATCCGGACTTGGAATTGGCAACCGCGTGTTCGAACCCGAAGGCGCGCGGCCATTTTTTTTCTATAATGTCCCAAATTTTTTGTTATAATTATTTTAATTAAAAGGAACGAGGATAGTTACAATGTTACAATGGAAAAGTTACTGCTGAAGATTTAATTTATATGTAGCGAATTGTATCTTGGGCATATCTTGAAATTTGAAGACGCGAGAGAGGTTTTTAAGTTAACGGTGACGTAGAAGAGTTTTTCGGTTATAATTTTTTTAAGAGACTTTCCAGACGGGTACATTCAATGGGGAATATTTAGCTCGAATTATTAGCTATCGTATGCACCGTTTCCCGTCCGAATCGATCAAAAAATAAAGGTCCTGCAAATTTTTTTTGTAAAAAAAAACCGTCAGGTCGCCTGTTTACCAATTTTCCTTTATAATGTTTCAACGATAATTCGTAGGTCTGTACTTATAATGGGAAAAATTGAGCATAATTAGTACTCTATTTAAATTGACCTCTCCGAAGAAAATCGAAATCCCATTAAGCCCGTGCCGAGAGGTTATATTTTAATAAAAATTAGGGAGTCACGTCGATATTTAGATCCTCGTCGCGAATGTATGTAGTTCGTTCTACGACGGTGGCGCCATTTCATTTCCAGGTTCCATTGTGGTCACGTTTCGTCTTGGGGGACGTTTAGTAAATTTTTCATTTACGTTCATCGGTCCATTTATATTGTTTTTAATTGTTTATTTTATTGGTAAGTGAATTATGGTATACGATTCAATTTATGGCGACACGTATTTTTGTAGATTTCGAAGACATTCTTCCACCTCGTGAAATTGGTATCTTCGTGGGATCATTTTACCCTTTTTTATCGTTTAATTTATCTTGTAAGTGACAAATTCCTAGCAAATGTACTACAATGAAATTGAAAAATCTTTTGTTAATAGGATTTCAGGTTACCTTCGGTTCGGCATCGGTATCTACCTATGGGGCCACCGAAGAAGTTGAAAGGGGCGGCTTTGAGTTCGCGTAATGCCAAGATTCTTAGACTAGGTATGTTTAAATGTGATTCTATTGTCAGATTGACGAAAACTGTTTTTTTTTAGCTTCGAGTACCGACTTCGACAAGAGTGTCACGAGCAGCCCGAATGATGTCGAAGGCAAGGATCCTTTGTCGCAGCCAGGAAAGAAGGTTGGATTAAAAATTACATTGATGTGAAATCGTTGTTGCTTATGATCGGAATCTTTGAGACCTATTAAGGTTGATTTACATGTGCCGAATCATGAATCGATACGATCGAGTAAAAGTTACTTCCAAAATGAGTTTTCCCAACTTTGCATTGTACATTTGTATTTTGACACGGTCATGATTCTATGTAATCGAGATGTGTACCCGAATAGAGCATTCGGTTCGAATGATTCGGTCCAATACATTTGATATCGGACCGACCAAACATGTTACCGATGAATGTCGCTTAAGTGTGGAAGAGCTACTCATTTGGACTGAATGCTCTAGTCTGTGCATACGTACTTATGTTAATCAACCTTTATAGCCTTTTTTCGCATGGTGTGAATGGATTTTTTGGCAGACATGGTTAGAACGTTCACAATATAAATTATTAATTTATATTTTAAAACCCTAAGTCATTTTTACTAAGTGGATGATTATAATCATTCCCTATGGTATCAGTATATACCATCAGGTTGAAACTTTTCCAATAAATTGCCAATCCTGTAACCATTTTGCATGCATCCTTGTCCAAGGGGGTGGCTACCGTGCTGTACCCCATATAGACCAAGATCCTCTGACTCCTAGGCTACTTCCTTATTTTATAGATCTCGGCGCATTGCTTCCGATACAGGTGTGTAGGATGGGTTGCTATGTACAGTTTTTCATAGTTAACTCTAGTAACATGAATAAAATTTAGATTTTGTACGTAAGATTAGTAGAGTTATAATTTCTGAAAGTTTAAGGGTATCAATCACATGTCTTGAGGATGAATGAATTTAAGAAAATTACGCTTTACTATTTGACGTAATAAAGTTGGTATTTTATACATACACCTTTGATGATCCCAAAGTACACAGTACTCCCATCTCACCTACCTGTCTTGGAAGCATGCGCAGTTGACAACCTTCTTATATATCGAGGGATCTATTCGAAATTTCTATTGTAGGTTCATGTAATAAAAGTAAACGTAATGAAGATACAAAAAATCGTACTGCGTACTTTCTTGTATATCGAGGGATTTATTCGAAAAGCTAAGGCATTATTGCTTCGATGCTCAAGACATGAATATAATACAATTTTGCCGATTCTATTTTCATCAAATTGTTAAGATTGTTAATTATGTATAGTGAAAATTTCTCTATTTTTTTTATACACTTTCCCATGGACTAGAGGCCCACAAACTAAATGAGCATATAATAATAATAATAATGAAATTTATTGTAATCAAGAAATCTTACAAATGGACAAGGGTTCGCCTATTAGGCGATCTACCATCCTTCCAAATCCTGATCATAATTAAAAGTTATACCACAAATCTCTTACCAAGCTAATAAAATGAACATAAATAAAGTTACAGTATTGAAAAATATAAAAGGATAATAATATTTCTACAAAATAGGTTTAAAAATAACAAATTATTAAAAAATTTAGCCACCCTAAGATTGTGGGAGTTTTACAATTTCCAAAAGACATGTTTTGAATTGATTTGGGTTACAGTTTAGTATATGAATTATTATCTCATTCAATAGTGATACAGCACTATAAGCAAAGCTTCCCTGAAACTTGCATATTTACAGAGTGGACCGCCCAAGAAACCGCATAAGTTATCGGGAGCTGCGCTTCAGAAAAAGTTGGATAAAGAGCAACGTGACAATCCAGGTAATTTTCTCTTTTTGTTTATAAATTTATATTCTTGATACTAAAACACACTCCAATTTTGGTTATGCATGTTTAGTAACTGTTCATTTGAAAATTCTTTTATTTACATTTCTTCGTAGGATATACATTCCCTTACTTTTTAAGTTAAAGCCTTAACTTCTTTTTTAGCACACATCAATGTTGCTTCATGCCCGAGCAGCTCCAACTACCCAGGGCAGGTGGAAGCTGAAAAGGTAGAGAATTATACTAAATTATTAAAATTAAAATACTACATTTTGTACAGCGGCATAAAATGAAATAATAACAAGTTTTATATAATCTTTAATAAGAAAGTGATTTTAATTTTTTGATGCGACATTTTGTTTTCTATATATGTACCAGTATCAACTGTACACTTTTAAAATACGGATTTGTATTTTTTTTACACTTTTGAATAGCTTTTGATTTCCTATTGATGTATAACACTTATGCTACTCAATTAATTTTTTTAATTTTTAAAATTACATTATAATGCTCAATTTCACTTCCATTTAACCAATTCGATATAATGTTGTTGGATCAACAACTAAAACTTTTGGCGAAAACAAATTTAAAAAAGTTATTTAATACCTTACAATGTCTTGTAGTCCGGGAGGTAGCGTC
>NW_022170249.1:26690778-26723357 GCF_008802855.1 Photinus pyralis
GATAGTTGTATGTTTCCGAAACTCTTCTCTATTCGCCCAAACGCCCAGAACTAAAAAAGAAACCAACTCTGGAATGGTCATTAGTTTAAAAGATCTCTTTGAACAAAAGATATGATAGACAAAAGAAAATTACTGCCCGGCGCACGAGTCTGTCCAAATTATTAAATTGTCTTCTCTTTGCAGTGAAGCCTTCAACTTCTGAAACTCTAAGGAGACAACTGAAAATCTCACTGCTTCCCCTGGAAGCTTGATCTCTGTCCAAGACAGAAAACTGTTTGCCGTCCAATATTTTTCGCTTACAATATGGATTACCCAGGTTATTAAAACCACATTTGGCGCTAAATAGAATGCCTCTTGAGGTACTTAACCGAGGCAAAGGCATTGTTGTTGCAAATCAGTGTTATGTACACAATATGTCAGAGTTTCTGGCCTGCTCTCTGTTTCGTATTCTGAGCCTCCAAAAGCGGCCTGTAGTTTTCTATGTTTCTTCATTGATGCAACCCTTATCACATTGTACTGCCACGTGTCGCTTTTGGGGTACCAAAAAGGACAAATTAAATTCATTGCTTTTGAATGTAAAAGACGATATAAGTACATTCTTTACCCTGAATCTTCTCATTCATTTCTCAGCATGGCATTTTCTCTAGGTAAAGTTTTGTGCATTTTATGGGACTGACAGCAAAGTGTTTGAAAGTACTTCTTGTGAATGTTAACAATTCCTTTGAGTAGTGCGGAACTCTTCAGCAGGGGAAACTAGCATATATGACGGATGATTGTAAGCTGCAAATCTCAGTGTTTTATTGGGTCTGTTGTTATGCCTTGCCTCTTTCTGGTCTTGGTTGGGGGGGCAGCTAAGCCGCCTTTATTTTTGATTGCGAGAAGTCAACTTTTTTGTTACCTTATTTGATATAATGATACAAAGCCCTTTGCACAACAATAGTTTTGTTTAGGCATTGTATGCCGACAGGCTATATTTATGTAAGAAGCGGTCTGTGTTTTCACTGCCCCTCCAGTTTCTCATCCGTTTTGGTTTTTTTTTTCGTTTTTTTTTTTTTTTTTCTGGGTTGGCCTTAGTATTATAATACTCTTTAAAAAGTAAACAGTTCTTAGCCCATTTATGTCTAATGCAGAGAAAGTGTTAATATTGCTTCTCTTCTACTTATGTTAAATGCACTAGAACATTGTAGGCGCAATTTTCAGGACACCAAATTATTGCCTTCAACATTTTTTAGCAGGTTGGTCTCACCTTTGTAAGGTTTATAGGCTGCCCTCTTTCTCTTAAAATTGCCGATCTGCGCCCTTTCTTCCATTTATTAGGATTTCTCTGTCTTCTTTAGTCATTTTTAATTTTTGCGGAGAGAAGCATTTTTTTTTTTTATTTTCACTGGAGACGAAGTCTGACTCTTCCTTACTTTGGTCAACAAGAGTTACATGAATTTGTCTGACTTTAGTGCGTGTATGGTCGTCTCTGTGACAACATCTTGATCATTGTTTACTCAACCCATCAGCTCAGAAGGATTCTCATCTTCCATTACTTTTATGTCTTTTTGGTTTTGCGTGTTTTGAAATTTCTTTTTTCTCACTTCTATTACATTTTTGTCATCTGAATCACTGACATTTCTTCATTGGTTGATACTTCGTCACTTGACTCACCAAATAAATCACTTACAGCCACTTTCATCGATGTCGTATTTCCTCTCCATCATAGATGATTTTGCCTTTGATGTAGAAGGTTGGACGCTTTCTTGAGGTTCTATATACCCTTCAAAATTGGCTTGATCCTACAAAAAAAAAATAACATTTAAAAGGTGTCAAACTTCTGCCTGGCATTGCACAGAGGTTTAGTTCACATCCAGCCTGATTACTCCAAAATTCTTACAAACCCTGCCACTTGTGGCTCTTGTAGACTAACATTTAATTTACCTTATTTATTCAAATGCAGAAGAAAAGTAAATTACCTTGCTCCTGGAACACGTTGCCTTTGCTATTCATCACCATTTAATTGAAACTATTCTTTTGGAGTTAGAATCACTGTTTTCACTTTTTTCATACTTTGCTAGAATTAATCTCAACTGTTTCACTGCTAGTAGACTTTGTTCACATGCGTGCTGAACCTGACGTCATAAATGTGATTCTCTCTTCATTACATTTAAATCGATTGAGACAAAAAAATTACGTCATTAACGTAAGTCGTGACAAATAAACCAATTGATCTGTCATAATATCAATCCGTCAAATGATTTTCGTTATAGACAGATTTCCAGTGTTAAACGCCTTTTCGTTAGGTAGTTTGTATTAAAAGTGAAGTAAATATCATCAAAGTTAAAAACGCTTAGGCAAGTCGACAGTGCAGCAACGCCGTTAATAGACAAGTATTTTAAAAATTTTACCGCATAATGGTTCGATTCGCTCATATCATGAATTTAGGTCATTCCCGTTACCATTAGGTAAATATGACGAACCGATACACAGAATGAAGAGGTTCGCTAGAACACTTAGGTATTGAATTGATTTTATAGGTGAGAATGTTACACTCCGTTCCTTACACAGTAATCTTCAACGACTTGATGGCGTAGAAATATCTGCTACCTCTTTGTCCCGCAGTTTGAAGAAACTGAAATTCACGTGGCGGAGATGGACCGTCTCCAATAGATTATTTTTAATGGAACAGCCCTATGCAGTTCAAAGAAGACTACAATTTTTGAGAGACTTTAAACAGACTACAATTTTTGAGAGACTTTAAACACAACGAAACTTCACTCTTTCTATTACGACCTGTGGTTTTAGACGAAACCTGGATATACAGTAAAGGGTCTTTTAGAAGAAGCTGGCAAGATGGTACTCTCAAAACAGTTAGAAAAAGAAGTAGTGAAGGGGTCCGGTATATACCTAATACTCCATGCAGGATCAGAAGATGGATTTGTGGTGTAGTGTCGCTTTTTGTCTTTTGTACATACGATTTGAATATGAACATTTGAGAGTTTTTTCTTCACTACCTGTTTTCTTTCACAATTGCGTTTTTTTTAAATAAATCGGATCAGAAGATATTCAAGATCCTTATGCGAATATCTCGACTGTGTGGCAAAAGAACAGAAACTGTATGTATGCGTTGTTATTTCAATGAGCCAGTGATATAATGACTACGCTTTATCTCAAATTTGTAAGATGTATAAATGCAAAAGGCTTACCGATAAACCATGGCCTATTCTACTTCTGCAAATGGCTAGTTAAGGGTCATTAAAATTCGCGCAACTTAACGCGTATTCTTCACATTGGTAGCATACTTAATTTCACATCAACATTATGTAAACAAAATATTAATTTACGAACTGCCTAAACAAACTTTAAGTTACAAATGTTCCTATGCGTTTTCTGTAACCATCATACACTTCATCTCAAAGAGTTTCGGATGCTCTGGCAGTATCCATTTGGATGTGCAAAGAATCGGTTACATGAGGATGATTACAAACGGTTGAAAAGGTTTAATTCATACCAACGGACTTCCTCTACATAAAATACATGACCATTTAGCCATTATAAAACCTAAGAACAGGAAAAAACCTATCAGAACCAGATGCCTTACAAGTGATTGTCAACTTGGGCGGTCTAATAATGATGAACGATAGTGACACCTTAATAAATAAGTTGAAACGTCAATGTGACAATATGTAAACCAACTACTAATTTACGACCTGCCTTAATTTTGCTATGACGTCAGATAGTGTGACGAAAGGTTCAGCACCCTTGAAACAAAGTATATCTCTGGTTTAGAGCTAAGTTTATCATTAACCTTTTCTGGAGGTCATTGTAACTATTACTACCTCAAATGCAAAAAAACTTTGGCACAAACTACACAATTTTAACCTTAAATAGACGACTGATTTGCAGAGGCTCATATATGGAGCATGAAAGAGGTATGTTACACAGCTGATTGTTTGTGCTAATGGATGAAAGAGGTATGTGTATCTTTATTTAACATACCTCGTTCATCCACCAGAAGTATACATCGTTGCGTTCACATACCTCCTTCATGACACTGCTATCTTCGTTAAAATTGGCTGAACAGGACAGGTGTCAGTGCGAAAAAATAGTTTAACACATACCCCCTTCATTCATTACAATAACTCATTTTTTGAAAAAATGTCACATACCGCCTTCATCCACTCACCCCTTCAATTTTTGAACGGTACTTTGTAGGTATGTACTTACAATGGGAAAATTATAGCATATTTAATTCTCTATTGGAGGCGACCGATCGGAAGGCGATCGGGATTCGATATACGATAATGGGGAAATCGCAATTATTATTATAATTGCTATACCTTGCGGAGGAAATTTTTTGAAAATTACCAAAACTGAGAAATTTTGTAGAACAGTGATAAGTGCGAGGCGAACCCGAGCTATGGACCGTTACAAATCAGAGCGAGGCGAGGCGGCAAAGCCGCCGGAGCCGAGCATATTTCTCATCAAACCCAAATAGTGATAACAAAATTAAAAAATCTTATGTGCAGATTTGGATTGAACAAGTTGAATAGAAATTTTCAAAAAAAGGCACTTTATATACAAATTACAAATTAAAAAAAATTGTTAATTCAGTCTGCTCAGTATCATTTTCTTACATTACCAAAACTGAAACTGAAAAATTGTCTTTATGGAACAGTGACCGGTGCGAGGCGAAGCCGAGCTATGGACCGTTACAAATTTGAGCAAGGCGAGGCGGCAAAGCCGCCGGAGCCGAGCGTATGTCTCATCAAAACCAAAAAGTGATAACGAAATTTAAATCTTATGTGCAATTATGTGCAGATCTGGATTCAACAAATTGAATAGACATTTAAAAAAAATCACTTTGTATAGGTGATGTTTTCGTAAACAATATTCTACACAAATTCAAAAAAATATCACTTCAGTCTGCTTAATAGCATTTTCTTACCACACCAAAACTGAAACTGAGAAATTATATTTGCTGAACAGTGAACAGTGCGAGGCGAAGCCGAGCTACGAACTGTTACGAAACAGCCGGAGCCGAGCGAATGTACCTCAAAACCAAAAAGTGTTATCAAAACTAAAAAATCTTATGTAGAATTATGTGCAGATCTGGAGTCAACAAGTTGAATCGAAATTTTCAAAAAACTTTGCATAGCGATGTTTCCAAAAAACAAAAATATTCCTCATAAATTCAAAAAAAAATGTCCAATCAGTCTGATCAATATCATTTTCTTACCACACCAACACTGAAACTGAGTAATTGTCTTTGTAGAACAGTGAACAGTGCGAGGCGAAGCCGAGCTATGGACCGTTACAAATCAGAGCGAGGCGAGGCGGCAAAGCCGCCGGAGCCGAGCGTATTTGTCATCAAACCCAAAAAAGGATAACAAAATTTAAAAAATCTTATGTGCAAATTTGGATTGAACAAGCTGAATAGAAATTTTCAAAAAAAGGCATTTAATATAGGTGATGTTTCTAAAAAACAAAAATATTCTTCACAAATTCAAAAAAATTGTCAATTCAGTCTGCTCAATATTATGTTCTTACATTACCAAAACTGAAACTAAGAAATTGTTTTTGCGGAACAGTGATCAGTGCGACGCGAAGCCGAGCTATGGACCGCGACAAATCAGAGTGAGGCGAGGCGGCGAAGCCGCCGGAGCCGAGCGTATGTCTCATCAAAACCAAAAAGTGATAACAGTATTTAAAATCTTATGTGAATTATGTGCAGATCTGGATGCAACAAGTTGAATAGAAATTTTCAAAAAAGTCACTTTGTATAGGTGATGTTTTCATAAACAATATTCCTCACAAATTCAAAAAAATATCAATTCAGTCTGCTTAATAGCATTTTCTTACCACACCAAAACGGAAACTGAGAAATTGTCTTTGTTGAACAGCGAACAGTGCGAGACGCAGCCGAGCTATGCACCGTTACAAATCAGAGCGAGGCGAGAGCCGCCGGAGCCCAGCGTACATATGTCTCATCAAAACCAAAAAGTGTTCCCAAAATTAAAAAATCTTATGTGCAGACCGGGATTCGACAAGATAAGTTTTTCTAATTTTGGGAACACTTTTTGGGTATGATGAGACATACTCGCCTCGCTCCGATTTGTTACGGTCCGTAGCTCGGCTTCGCCTCGCACTGTTCACTGTTCAACAAAGACAATTTCTCAGTTTCAGATTTGGTACAGTATGAAAATTATATTGAGCAGAGTAAATTGACAATTTTTTCAAAATTGTGACGAATATTTTGTTTTTTTGGAAACATCACTTATGGAAAGTGACTTTTTTTTTGAAAATTTCGATTCTTTTCCAAAATACAAAATATTCCACAACTTTGAAAAAATTGTCAATTTAGTCTGCTCAATATAATTTTCTTACTGTACCAAAACTGAAACTGAGAAATTGTCTTTGTTGAACAGTGAACAGTGCGAGGCGAAGCCGAGCTATGGACCGTAACAAATCGAAGCGAGGCGAGTATGTCTCATCTTACCCAAAAATTGTTCCCAAAATTAGAAAATCTTATGTGCAATTATGAGCTGATCTGGAATCGAAATTTAAAAAAAACAGCTTTGTATATGTATGTGATGTATCCAAAAAACAAATTAAAAAGAAATGTTAATTCAGTCTGCTCAATATCATTTTCTTACCGCATCAAAACTGAAACTGAGAAATTGTCTTTGTTCAAACCTCATAGTGCGTATTAACATCTGACAAACGAAAAACATAAATCATTTTAGACCATTTCTTGCAGTAGTACGGTAAAATGAAAAGTGCGCGGTAGGTAGGTTCATCTAATTAAATTTTGCAAAAATCGTATTGCGCCGAACATAGATTACATCTCCAAAAATTAATACACAAACGTATAATACCCCTCCTTTCGGCGATATCTGCAAAATATACTCACTCTAGCGCAGTCTTAAAATGCGAAGCATTTTTACCAACCTATGTAATGAGATTGACCATTGACATATCGATGCTTTTTTGAACCGAATTAAATTTCTTTTCCCGTTTTAGAAAATTGTAACAACCATTAAGCAAAAACATAACAAAAAAAATAAGAAAAATAAAAAAATAAATAAAAAATTTAAAAAAATTGACAAGCCGTAAACCACATAAAGAAACAAAAAAATAATATAATAATCTAAAAAAAATATAAAAAAATTTAAAAAAAAAATTTTTTTAAATTCTATACGGTAAACAACAAAAAAAGGCGTACGTTAATTAAACGGCGCCGATAGGTCCTTCTATTTATATCAATAAATGATAAAAAAATGGTAAAATCAGTTAAAACAGAATCGTATGTTACCTATAGCATGGAACGAAACGAAATAGCACACAATATCCAAAACCCAATAGGTTTATATTACAACGAAAAAATACAAACACAAACGTAAAAAATGCCCCATTTTCAGGGGAATTAGGGGGAAATCAACTCACGCTAGCGAAGTCTTAAAATGCGTAGCATTTTTACACACACATACGCCGAGTTTGACTAAAAAAAAAAAGACTATCGATATATTGGTTCTTTTTCGAGCCGAATCAAAATTCTTTTCCTTTGTTTTTCGCATTTTATAAAATTCCAACGTCACTTAAAAACAACCCAAACTACAATCGCACAACGGTCGAGCTAAAAAAAAATTTACAAACGGAAAACCACAAAAAACGGCGTGTGATAACAAAACGCCGTGATCGGTAGGAGCGAGCGACGCGAGCTCCAATCCGATCTATCCGATCTAGTTATCTTATAGAAGACAAAGGGTATGTTTTCATCGACATTACCAAAGACCCAAACACAAAGTTAAAAATAACATTTACTTTGCAAGATATTATTCTCTCTACTGTGCTAGTAAATACTAATTTGTCGGGCTTCTTCACTCTTTGTTGTCACCGTCGATCCTCAAACTTGATCTCAGATCGCTCTCATCAAATGTTAATAAACATTAAGTTTCACAGTTGGCTGGTTTTTGCGAAATGGCTGACCTTTTCAGATATAAATGAAGGTGATTTGTTACTTTTGCTTTGCTACTTACACGGTACTGCTTTCTTGATAAAATGAATTGTTTGCTTTCATTGACATTTTTAAGACTAGAAAGCGCTAAACGAATTTAATCAGACGTCACAATACCTTTATCACTTGTGATCAATATTTAAATTTTTCGTTGGGACCTAGCGCATTTTTATGTTAATTTCTTTCGACAACATTAACCGACTCTGAAAATACAAAAGTTGCATTAGCGATCTCGTTGCCCATAACTTTTTGTTAAAACATGAATTTTTACGTTGATGTAAATAATTAATCTTACCAGACCACCAGATGCACTGAAAAAACTATTTCAAAATTTTTACCTAAAGCCGTAAACTGTTGCGATCTTGGAAATTGGTAGATAATCCAGGTGCGAATGGCCTTTAGCGCCAGCAAAACAAAATTCGCGTTTATATATTCGCAACTATTTATATGTAATATAATAAATAAACTCTGACATTTTAAACGTGAAATCAAACAATCCATACATGAATAATGAACTTTAAAGCTAATTCCATAGTGCGTTAAACACAAACCGGAGGGGAGTAAAACGCCGCCCTCAGTGGGCGTCGACGAAACGAAGTCCACCGTATGACACCTACCACATTATATAATATTTAGTACGAATGTAGATCACCCTAGGTCCTAGGAGCATCTGGCAGATAGGTTCACAAAACATCGGTCATAAAGTTACTCCTACTGCCACTTCATTTAGCTTTCAAATTATTAACTGCGCAAGCGTCGGGTTTTACCATTTTTACTATTTTACTGCCCTTTTGAAAACGTGCGTGTAAACTGAGTAAACGCAGTAAAGATTTAAATTTTTTGAAAAACGTGGAAACAGTCATGGAGGTCCGCTGAATAGTTCTTCCTTAAATTTAGAGCGAAATATGCAATTAAATTAGAAATCCTTGAAATTCTTGTGCGGTAGAACCCCGTGGTATTGCCCTAGCAGGTAGCACGCAAAACCCAAGCCAGATGTGTGTATAATGAGGTTAATTCATTGTCAGATGTACCATGTGTTAGAGCTCATCCAGATCCATTAAGTTGCAGCTCATAAAAAAGAATACTTAAAATTGTTTATACTTCTGCTCGAATTTGAGCTTGTTTGCTGTGCTGAATTGTTGCCCGCAAACCAAACGTTTTGAGCTCCCTTTTGGTTATTGAGTTATATCACTTTTGAAAATGCGGCGACGCACAGTGCGGCCGAAGGCCACGATATGCGGCCAAAATTCGAAAAAAGATAGTTTGTAGATGTGACTTTTTCATCATTTAGTTTGCTACAAGGATCCTTTAAGAAGTGAAAACCGTTCATAGTATGCCCCTATACCCTAATTCCCCTCTTTAACTTTCAGTCGGAATGTGACCTTCGTCTAAGTACAACATTATTGTAGATATAAAGGCAAAAGTTATAAACGTATAAAAGTACTGGAAGTAAAGGAAATCCAACAAAACCAAATTAAATTTACGTCTGAACGTTAGTAAAATACGTAAAAAGTTTTGTGTATAACAATATTGTAACAGAAAACTTGTAGAAATAGAAATATAAGGGTATTTTGTTTCGTTTTTTTAACAAAATTCAAGCTGTTAATTGAAACAGTAATAACACGCTGTGGGATGCCGCCTTTAAACCTATTGGTAGTTATTGAGAAAAGTATTAGCTACTGAAAAAAACAAATATCAGCTGCTACTATCTGCTACTTCAATCACAATGAATTTTTTCTCATGAAAGAATATTCGATAACGAAGTTACAACGAATGAATGAAGTACAGCGTGTGGGTGTGCATGAGAGAGAGAGCGAGAGAGAGAGAGAGAGAGAGAGAGAGAGAGAGAGAGAAGAGGGGGAGGGAGAGGGAGAGAGAGAGAAAGACAAAGAGTGCGGGAGAAATAAAAGAGGGCCTTAGAAAATGAAAAAGAGGAGGGATAAAAGATGATTGTATAGTGAAGCAGTGAGCTCTGTTTACCACCAATAACATGGCCGCCTATAGTCCCTTTTCGTAGGATTAAACCAGCTACCGTACTGTACCATTTGCACAAAATTATAATAAAGTCAATTTATATGCTTACAATCACGCACGGCCAAAAATGCAAACATCTGCAGGACATAAACAAGAAGTAAAATCGCTTTGTTTGCCACCAAGCCTTGGGAAAATTTGCTTCGTCCCACAGCATGTCATTTGATTGGGTATTATGGGTCCCCTCCTTCCATAGTTTCAAAAGGGGGCGTACATCGTTAACAGCGGATCCAGTTACACAGAAAGGTAACTTTTTGTAAACTGTGGATGTGCTTGTCTGTGTGTGCCATTAAACCGCCCTTCATTGAAAACAAACAATAGACCAATATTGAGATTATACATCGTAGTAGATTTACACTGTGGAGCTGGTCGGCCGCGTGGTATAATTACCTATTTCATATTCGGAAGTCGGAACCCTGCAAAATTAAGGTATGATTATGAATTAGAAAATATGTGTGCGCTCAGTTTTTATTTTTATTTAAATGGCCGCGGGTAATTTCGAACTCCACTTTTTATAAATTTACTCTCGTTATTATTCAAAAAGTACACACAGGTAGGTAATTTAAAAAAATAAAACTGTGCAGGTAATACGATTTTCTTCAATTTTGCTGTAAAATCCCTGGTAAATTCAAGTTAAATTTAAGATATATACAGTGTGAGCAACAATGATTGAAGCGTGCGTCATCACCGCTTGTTCCTATTAATATCAAAACTACCTTCTTTGTATGGAGTTGTATACGAAAATGACGTTCTGCGCTGTCACAGTGACGTGCGTCTATTCGTATTTCGTATCTTGTATCAAATCAGCATATGCTATGAGCGGCACATTGCCAATTTAGCTGAAGCGGCACGCTTCAATCTTTGTTGCTCACTCTGTATATATTTGTAGGTTTCGGTATGTCGACTACTGGTGATTTAACAAGGCTGGGATTGTTCAATACAATAAAAGATATTTTGAAGGATGACATTCATCAAATTTATACAAGGATGGAAACATTTTTGTCTGAAAACCAAAACTCAAATTACCATTTATCGCATGAAGAAAAACGGCAAATATCAGATTTAGTGTCCAAGATGAAATCTAGATGGGATTTAAGTACAAGAGTGGAAGAAAAGTTTTTAAAAAAAAATCACGATTGGCTGCTGAAATCCGTTGAACTAAAAAAATATGACAAAAGCAATAATGATTCAGAAGAAAAGAAAGATGTTGAGCAGAATTCCAACGTAGGTCGGCCAGAACGCAGTTTCTCAGACTCTTCAGAACGAACTAAGCGCAGGAAAACAGCAGATCTACGGGCGAATGTATCGACTGAAGCACTCCTATACTCAGCAACAAGTAAATTGCGATCTGAAGGTAAGACTGATTTTGCAAAAGTGGTGCGCGATATTTCCGAAGGGAGTCCTACTAAAGCTTCGAAATACAGAAAGTCTTTGGAGTCTGCAAATACAAATATACCTTTCACTAATGACGAAGCCTTATCATTGTTTATTGAACTTGGCTTATCCCAAGGTAAATATCAGCAGCTGCGTAATGCTCATGTGCAAAAAAAATCAAAGATGATTCCATCATATAAAAAGCTACAGACAGCAAAATTACAATGTTATCCAGCTTCAGGTCTTTCTTTCACTGACGATGAAGCAGCAGTAAAATTGCAATCTCTATTAGATCACACAGTGGACCGTATTATTCTTTTCCAAATGGAAGTTGTAGAATGTTTATCTGGAGAAAAACTCGAAAATTTAACCTTAATTGTTAAATGGGGTTGCGATGGCAGTTCAGGCCACAGTGAATATAAGCACAAGCTGGATGAAAACAGTCTAAGTGACGAAAGTGTTTTTTTTACCTCTCTCGTCCCATTACAACTGGTACACACAGACTCTGTAACGAAAGAAACTATTGTAGCCTGGAAAAATCCAAGACCATCATCACCAAGATATTGTCGACCCATTAAAATTCAATGTGCGAGAGAATCGGTGGACTTAACAAAAAAAACAACCAATGACGTAGAACAACAGATAAAGGATCTACATCCATTTGAAAGAACTGTTGCTGGGAGAAGCGTCCGCGTTACATATAATTTGACTTTCACAATGGTAGATACAAAGGTATGCAATTCATTGACAGATACCACATCTGCAATGCGTTGTTACTTATGCGGTTGTACATCAAAATATTTCAACGACATAGATGCAATGCTAAGCAAGGAAATTTGCGCAGATCATTTAAAGTTTGGCCTATCATCTTTACATTGCTGGATTCGATGTTTCGAATTTTTATTACATTTGTCATACAAATTAGAAATCGAGAAATGGCAGGCTCGTACAAAAGAAGACAAAGAGTCGGTTGGACAAAGGAAAAAAACAATACAAGTTGCATTTAAGAAAGAAATGGGTTTGGATGTGGATAAGCCGAAAGCTGGAAGTGGAACTTCGAACGATGGTAACACTGCTCGTCATTTCTTTGAAAAGTACCAACTATCTGCAAAAATAACTGGAATTAATCAGGACATTATACATCGTTTTTATATTGTATTGCAATCCATCTCAAGTGGTCACGAAATTAATGTGGACAATTTTCGGCAGTACACTGTGGAACTAGCTAAACGAATTGTACAAACTTATAGTTGGTATTGCATGCCTACTTTAGTGCATAAACTTTTAATTCATGGTCCAGAAATTATACAACATTCAGTGTTACCTATCGGCCAAATGTCAGAAGATGCACAGGAGGCCTGCAACAAGTTTTATTCGATTTATCGCCTGAGATTTGCTCGAAAGAATTATCGTCAAAAAACAATGGAGGATATTTTCAAAAGATTTTTAGTAGCTTCTGACCCATATATTTCCAGTTGCCGAAAATTGCCAGTTAAACCACTCAAATCCTTATCCCCAGAAGCTGTTAATTTATTGTCCTCTCCATCTGTCACTAGAGAAAAGGAAGAACCAGAAAGCATTGACAGTAGTTCGGCCTCTGAGTCAGAAACAGATGTAGACGTTGATGACCATGACAATGAAAATTTTTTCATGTAGTATTTTTTTTTATCAGGAAATATTTTTCAGACGTGTAGCTATAATGAATATATTTTATAAAAAGTTAATATGGTTATTTGTACCAGTTATACTTACTATAGTTCGAAACGCGGAAAAACTTTAAAATTTTTTCGACGCCATATTGGATCCGCCATTTTGAATTTTATAATTCTGACATCGGATTCGTAATAAGCGACCCCGAAAACCCCCTAGTACGGAATTGCAAATATTTTCTTTAAAAATTTAAATTTCTCACACAATACGACGCCATTTTGGATCCGCCATTTTGAATTTTGTAATTCTGACATCGAATTCGTAATCAGCGACCCCAAAAACCCCTTGGTACAAAATTACAAATCTTTCTTTATAGTTTCGAATTTTGGCCGCAAAACGCGGCTTTCCGCCGCACTGTGCGTCAGTTTAATGACCAACGCCGTCTTGATGGAAATTTCGCCTTGAGCTCTTTTAGTTAGTTATTGAGTTAACGGTTCTAAATCTACGACTCGAGCTTAATACCCAGCGTAATCGAAATTTTGTCTATTTTTACTGAAGTCAATTCACAATTGAGCGTGTTTTCTGTTGAACACTTGCTAAATTTTGATTTTTGAACGAATTTGGATTCCTTGTGTTGTACCGTTAAGTCAAGAACCCTTCACTCAATAGCTGTACTGATAATTAAACGTTTGCCGTGCTTTCTTATTTAAGCTCTTTCGGATATCCAGTTTTTTGAATCTAAACAGTGGCCATCCCCAATAATTAATTTTCAGTTCCGTTAAAATATGTTGAATACACGTTTGATAATTTTGGGGATTAGTCCTGGGAATAGAGACTGAAAATGGACCATTTCCTGCAAAACGAGAAGTAGTTACAATTTTTTTTGCATGTCTTGAATACCTGGTGGTTAAGAATCCAAGTTTTCGACCTCCCGTACCACCCCTAAAACCAAAGAAATTTGGTTGGTTTTTTAGTTTTTCAATCATATCTTTTTATAAGTTCACTTTACAGAAAAATATTGTTATTAGAAATTGTATAACATCAAATTTTACATAAAATTGTCATATACTTTTTTTTCGTAAATTTTTTATTTCAAAAGATACAGAGTTTCAAACTTGTTTTTATTTTGAAGATTCCGAAATTTCTATGTATGTAAATACATGTTTTAACGAAATTGTATGTTATCTCTATAATCATAAGATTTATATGAGAAAATAACTCGATTATGAAGCTATGGTGCTATTAATTTCAGTACTCTGCACCCCTACCAAAGGGGATAATAGCGCTTTAGCCCCTTGGTCGTAATAGGTATTTGAATCACTGTGTGATTATGGCGCTTTCGAATACAATTATCAAATAAGAAAAGTGGCCTTACTTCATTTTAACCCCTTCCATTTCTTACAAAAAGGGATGATTACTTCAATCCCCTATAGTAGTAATTGTTCAACTATCTAAGATTATATCGCTTTCGAATACAAATCATTATTTTATATTGCGACGAACTTCCCCCTTAGCTCGTGCACGAACGGTATTACCGGGGACGGTCGGTCGGTCACTCGGGCGCCACCAAGACTTAATCTGCACCCCCTAAGTCTTGGGAAAAGGGGCGGTTTTGTCGGACGGGGTGGAAAGCCTCCGGGTATCCTCTAGTGGAGAACGGAATCTACCAGGGATCGGTAAGAGTTCACCACAAAATGGCGGCGGTCACTTCCGGATAATCTAAAACAAAATATGGCCAACGGCCCGGACGGTAAATTTCCTAAAGGGAATAAAACAATAAATCAATTAGCGGTGTCTAGGGGAAATAAAAGCGGAAAAGCAAGGAGAACAGAATATAATGAAGTTTAGCGGAACGGTGGCAAAAGGTTACGGTTGTGCAAAAAAGGGAAACTCAAAACGGTAGTGAAAAGGAAAGGACAACGGCTTGACTTACGGTCGCTCAAACGGTAAAACGGTAAAACAAAAGGGTTTCGGTGGATTCGGAATGATACGGTTTCGCAAATTAAAGAAATCAAAAGGCGTACTTACAACTCGAAAGTATGAAGCAGAAAAGATCCCTCCCAAAATGAGCATTTTCCTTTTAAAGGAAACCAATTTTGGTGGAAGTGGAACAGGGAATTTCCAAAGCCGGGCGGTGCTCGTACCGAGAGCGGTAGAAAATAATTCGGTTTTTAATTAATTGAGGCTCCTGTGGTTATCTTAAAAATCTGAGACAACTTGCAAACAAATAGAAAAATTACAGCGCCTCTGTGGACACCTCTCTCGACGGTTTCTGACAGGGTTTACTACTGCCCATTAACATGGCATTAATTAACAGCGCTTACCTAATTAAGCGTAATCAAACCTAAGTACTCATAAATCCAATCTGCAACTAGCTCCTTTGGACTTTTTCTTCTCAAACGGCGCTATCGCTTTAACACTCTTATCGCAACATGCAGGCATACGGACGGGACTGCAAAACTTGTAAACAACTCGATTTGAACTCGTTCTATCCTTGATTTTACTTATTATGGGAATCTAAAACATCTTATAAATAATTAACGGCGCTGAAACCAAAGAATATTAATTGTCCCTCATCTTCGCCAGGAAACATCCTTCGGTGGTTACAAAAATATCGCGGTCTTCTTGCGTAACGAAGCCCAAACCAATCGTTACTATACCGGGTGTTCTTTGTAAACGGCAAACTAAATGGAGAAATTCCGGGTGCTTCGTTACAAATATGAACATGAATAGTAAACATTTTTTATTTGCAATGTGTATTCAGAAATGTCATTATCTAAGTGTAATCGAGCAATCAACAACCGAGGATTAAACCACTCATTTCAGTTGGGGTGGAAAGGGTTAAACCGGAACGAGAATATTAACAAAGTATAAGTAATAAGCGTTGTACTTACTCTCTGACTAATTTATCAATCGCCACATTGACATATTCATTCATTCCGGGGGGGGGGGGGGGGGGGGCGAGAGAGAAGCTGAACTGAAGTGAAACAATGTTTTTTATTTCAAACGTATATTAGAAAGCGCTACAATCTCACAGTGATTCAAATATCCCCACTAGCAAGGGTTGAAAGTTGAATTATTATGTATCCCCTTTGGTAAGAGTGCAGGGTAGGGAGATTTATATCATTTTTCGTGGTGTCGGTTTTGCAATGGGGGTCGTTTGCTCCTCTGCTAAAGTTTCCGTTTCTGTTTGGAACTGTTCATTTTCCGTTTCATTATTTATATTTTATTATTATTATTATTATGGCTAGATGCCTGCAACAAGGAAAATATTTTTTTAGTTAGACTAAGTTCAAGCCTCTGTCCCCAAAGGTCCCACATTAGCAAACAAAGTAAAGAAAAACCGAATAAATGGTACGGCGATGGCGTACGGGCTTCTTCGAAAAAGTTTTTTTTTAAACAATACTTACAATATATCTAATATTTATAATAGTTATAAATTTTATTTTAATTTCAGTTGCCGAACACCAGTGAGAAATGAAAAAATGTGACTTTTGCCTTTGATAATTTATGGAACTTTCCAACCTGTGGAGGAGCGGTGGACGGGAAACACGTGAGAATAGCAAAACCCGCAAAGATCGGTTCCTATTTCTATAATTTTATATATATAACAGTTCTTCAGTGTCGTTCTGATGGCGATAGTGGATGCCAATTATGAATTCCTTTATGTGCATACGGGAACCAACTCTCATAGAAATTTAACACATGATGAACAAATCTTTAACTATAGACTTTCTCGTGCTCGGCGAGTGATCGAGAATGCCTTCGGAATCCTGGCTTCCAGATTTCGAATATTTCATACGGAAATAAATATGAGGGTAGATAAAATTGATTATTATAGTAGTCATGTATACTGCACAATTTTTTAAAAAGTAACAGAGCTTCTTATACTCCTACCGGAAGTTTGGATTCCGAAGATCTTGAAAGCAGAAAGATTATTCCAGGCGACTGGAGACAAAATCCTCAAGGCTTGCAGAGTCTTCAAGTTTCACAATCCAGAAACTCTTCTGATTTAGCCAAAATGTAATAAAGAAAAAAATATGAATCTTACTTTGTAACAAAAGGAAATGTCCCGTGGCAGGAAGATTATGCAGGATGTGAAAAGTATTGTTTACTATATTTTGTAAAGAAGAAATAAACAAATAGACAAATTTAACACCCAGTATCTCGATAATAAAGAGTTTTCGCACCTATATTTTATGAACTTTTGACCTCCCTTATTACCCATTACAATATTTGTACTGAATATAACTTACCTCGACTGGTGTTTCATTTTCTAGACCCACTCTTGGAACTTCTTGGTCGTTTAAAAATAAAAGTAAGTTGTAGTACCTACCACAAACTGGGTACATACAAATCATCAGTACTTGCACCTGATTGTTCCGTTGCTCGGGCCCTTTTGTATTCTTTTCTGAACGAGTCTCGCAGACTTTTTTTTTCACAAACTCAATGTCGCATTCTTCGTTGTATTGCTTACACAAATTTAAAAATTCGTCGTAAGCCCGATTCTTAACAATTTTATTCGAATATTCTTTACTTTTGATTTTTTCTGTTTAAAAAGTTCGATGAAAGCTGTAATAAGTTCTTCTGATTGTGCAAAACGCCGACTTTCCGCCATTGTTGACATACACACACGCGGTTTCAAAGCGTTTCGTTGACTTTCCGGACGCAAATATCAAACACGTCTGATATCGGCTGCGAGCGTTTCCGTGTCGCCAGCGGATCGTTAGCATTGCAGCCGGTGCATACACATGGGCGTTTCTCGTACGATTTTTGTGCGTCTTGAACGCTTGCGACGACGCCAGCTGCCAAACCGCAGAAATAGTAGCCTGTGTGTAGGCCGCATTAGAGCTACTGCCAAAGGTTGAAATTGATCCCGTTTCAATAAACAAATATTATGCAGAATTGTTGAGAATATCTACATTGTTGTCATGTGTAACTTAAATAAGTAGTGCTAGTTGGCAACAATGCACAATTGAAGTGTAGTATAATGGCTGTCTTCTTTGTACATGCACATGTATTGACTGCATTTCTGTTTCACTCTAAATAGAAATATGGAAACTCTGTGTGCTGTTTTTAATAGGTTATGCGCCCAGAGCTAGCGAATAGAAGGTTCACCTTTATAAAAAAACGTACGTGTCGAACCGTATAGTGTTTTTTTTGTTTATCCGCGTGTTTCAATCAGTCGTCTGGTCGTAGCGTACATTGAAACATTTTGATTTTTTACCAAATAACAAAATGGACGGCTGTGGTGAAAAACGAGACGAAAGTAATTTCGTTGGTCACAAATTAAATGGAACGAATTATCAGTTATGGAAATTTCAAATAAATACCCTTATGAAAGCTCGTGCCCTAACCGATAACATCGAAGGAAAAGTTCCAGACTCGCCTGCGTCATCTGACATGGCAAAATACGAAAGGAATAAAGGTAAATCCATGAATGCGATCATATAATCATTGGACGTTGGTCGAGTAAATCTTGTCTTAACATGTACACCGCCAAAGAAATGATCGACAAACTTGGAAGCATTTATGAGAAGAATTCCGAAATTCGTGTTATGACATACGAAGAGTAGCTCCATTGTATATACATTGGTATTAATTAAATTAAATATTCACAACCTTACAGTACACAATGAACATAACTCAATTAAAATTAACTAATGATGTCGGGTGTATCGATTCTGGAACTGATGTTTTTCGGGCGTTTGGTTCCACCAAAATACTATTCACAATGTTTGCCCAATCTGTATAAAATATGTCTATTTAGTCAGGATTAGCTTTGTTGAAATCACACTCCAACTGCAAACAACACACAATTTTATAATTGTTAACTTACTTAGGTACCTACAAAAGGTCATAAAAAAGGAGAACATACTCACCAAGTTTAAAAAGAAATCTTTCTTGGAAAAATGGAAATCGTATAGTCGTTCGACTATAAAAAATGTCATGACCACCGGAAAATGTCGTAAAACACCATTTCGGATGCAGAATTACAATATTTACATACTTTACTAAGTCTGATCTTGTTATACCTTCAATAATTTTTTTCCCATTTCTAGACGACTTTTTTGCCCGATTTCGCTCCACGTTATACGATCGATCATTAATCACTTTAGTATTTCAAAGAGCTCTTATCATTTTAAATACCGGTGTGTGATATCTTTCAATTATTTGCCAATTATCTGTTAATTAATAAAGTACATTGTTAAGGATGTTTTAAACGTGTCTATTTAATTTGTTCTGTTCATTATTGTGCAAATTGGTCGTTACTGGCAATATTCTCATTTCTCTAGCATTACGTTTTGATTGGTAGCCCGATTGCGGACCTCAAGGTTATTTCGATGGAACGGTGCCCAGCACCGCTACACTGTCATCTTACAAATAAGTACCGAAATATGAGATAGGTATGTACAGCTATACAGATTCCTTTACCACTTACCTTCGATGCGGACATGTGCGCCCTGTAAATAAACACAGAGAGAAAACAGGAAGATTTTTAAATACATTTAATATAATGATGTGTGAAGATCCAGAAGAGTTTTTTAAATATACCCGTCTATATGTTCACGAATTCGTTATTCTTATGCCGGCTCCAGACTCACGCCATGATTTCACGCCGTGAATTCACACAGCGAACAACCTCGGACGTCACGGACCAAACTTTACCTCCGCACGCATCATAATTATTTCACAGTTGACTTCGCGCCATTTTCCTATACTTTCTATAACTGGAAAGTAAGGAGTTACGCTTATTTTTCAGAAGCGCTATATCAATGCCCATTAGGCCACTAATTCGGAACCACGCATCATTATTTTTATTTTTGTCTTTATAGAAGCGATGTTTGGCATCCCATAGCACCGGTGGTGCTTGGTAATGTTCTAGAAATTGTAATTCCAATTCGTTATTCCACGTAGTCATATTATGCACTGCATCAACACTGAAATGTTCAGAAACTAAGGTTATGTGTGTACACGCGTTGACTGTGGAGAGCGTTCGCTTTCACGGTGGCGAACCCTTTGAAGCGAACAAAAAGACCGACCTGAGTGGGAAAGCACGCGCGAAGCGCGGGGCTTTACGGGTGTTCGCGGCGTGAGTCTGAAGCCGGCCTTTACGGGCATGCTAAACGGCAGATTGATAATAATAATAATTTTATTAAACCTTTTGTTGCCATTCCTACAATGTAAAGGTAAGTCAGTAACTATTGTATAACAAATAATTTTCCTCTAGCCGGTTGTTTCCTTAAGAGCCCTCGCTGTGGTTCATAAGTTTCTATTTTCTCAGTGGGGAAAATAATGTAATGATTTGCTGCATCCACAAAAGTTTCAGCCCTTATTCTGAAAATGAATAATAATTATTTAAATAGCCCTCATTCACACAGTAGGTATAAATATACTCAGCATAGTTCATTTTAGATACAATGTCGCTTATGATAATTTTTGACAGTTTTTGTCTATCATCATTAGTTTGTCTCTATGCGCCTTCCGTCTACAGAATTTTTTAGCAAGTTTTCCAAATTCTACAAAAATTGAAATCATACAATTCTATCTTTAAGAGGTAGTTACTTAAATGCTTACTGTTGCAAATATACTTTTAATTCTTTTTGATGGGCCTGGCGCACTGTAATCAAATTCTTCACGGTTCACGGTGGTAGCATGATCATAGTTCGGAGATTGACAAATTTCTTCTAAATTAGGATCTGGTGGAAATAGAAGATCTGATGATATTCCACTTATATTTGAAATATCGCTATTTATTTCCTAAAAAATAATCGTATAGAATAAAAATAATTTCTTGTCAAAAATTAATACCAGAAGGGGAGTAGAATGTGGAATATGCATTTCATTTACAGACTTTTCATTTAGGAATATAACTTCCAAACCTTTTTTAAAAATTAAGCGTGGCCTAATTTTCTTAAAAATTGTGTTGATCGTTGCGGAATCCAACAAAGGAAAACTCTCATCCGTAATTCCTTCATCTGAAATACATAATTTATTATATTTAGTCGCAATTCGTCATTTTTCCAAACTGTAGATGTTCAGTAAAAATTGAATATCTCTGGTACCATACATCTTAGAAATCCGAACGGTCAAAGTTAAACTTTTTTTGTTTCAAATGAAATCACTCCGTCAGTTTTAAAAATTCGACTTCTAATCGCACTGGTCACAGTTAAAACTTGGCACATCTTGTGTTAATACATATTTTGCTTTGCAATGAGTGCTACTACTGCAGGTCACATAATTGCATCGTTCGCACTAAATATCCTCTTGTCTTGAGTGTTAACAAATATGCTTTGAAAAGAGTGCTTTTATTGGCAGCGTTAGTGTACTGATCGTATTTAATATTCCCAGAAGACATGAAACGATGTTAATCATTTTGTCTACATCTTTCCTGCTGAAAGTATTTTCATTGTACACTGAACATAAAAATGATGCATTATTCCTTTCAAGTGTTTCTTTGAATTTAAGGAAATTTTGGATTTTGGAAATTACATTTCCAAGGTCCAGGCCCTTGTTTCGATTTATTTCATTCGAAGTAATGGAGGCATTAATATTTGAGTGTTGCAAATTTTGTGTTGATACTTTCTCTACATTAGTGTCAGATTCCGTAATTGGAACATAGTTAACATGGACTTTCAAGTGTTGCCTGTAACTTTTCAAGCATGAAAAAAATATTCTGACATCTGTGGAGAATTCTCGATATTACATTTGGGCATATTGAGAATAATTTACCGATACTGACACAAAGATTTAACAAAAAATTATAAATAAGTGCTGTTGTTAGCTGCTATGATCTATATTTTCCCGTTACTCATCATTTTCAGTTGTGTTACGCGTCAACACCCGCGAGTGGGTTTTTGAAACATTTTTATTTCGATATAAGTATTACATACACATATGGGGCCTGGTAAATGAAGTAGGTAGTATTTTTTATGGCCAAATCTAGATTTAGAAATAGAAAAATATATAAGAAATTGTGATGTTTGCCGTAAAATGACCATATTCAAGTACCTACCAGTTTAGTTTAAAAAAAATCAAAAGGTTTAAAAGTCTGATAGGCACCAAACTCATGTTGAGTGCGGATAAAAATGCATATATTTTTATAAAATAAGCGCTTATTATATGCATCAAAACGGGCAAAGAAAGCTGAAAAAAGGCAAAGTAAGCAAACAAATGCACAATCAACCATCCATACAAAAAAACCCGTATTCCTCAATAAAACATGATTATGATGAAACTAACTCTAATTATCGGAAAAACAATTAACAATGATGTATTTCTCCAAATTTGCAATTAAAAATTTTGCCTTCGGTCCGATAAAATATTTTTATAGACGAAAAAGCTTCTCTCGACATCTACAAAGGTAATTGATACAAATTTAAAGACGTTTAATGGTGCTGTAGTATGTGCTTCTAAATCTTCAACGAAATTTCCGTTTAGGCTTTTGGAGATTTTCGAAAGAATAAGAAAACCAGAATTTTTTGTTAGCACGTGCTCTAATTTCTTCTGAACTATATCGGCTATTGGACCGGTTATCTTATTTGTTTTCTCTTTGAAAATCTACGATTTTAATTGATTCGTCAAGTGGCAAATTTTGGGATTCTAATTTTTTACCGTGCGCTATTCATTAATAAATGCAAATCCCAACATTCTTCCTTTCTTTTTTATTCAACGACTGGAGTTAATAAATGATTGTATACAGGGTCATTCTTGACGAGCGTCAGTTAGAAAGATATGGAAAACCTTTGAAAATTAAGCTGAACTGATAAGTCCTTTAAAGGTTTTGGCACATGATGAATTGAACTAAAATATTTTCAAAATGGCGCCACTTCCGGAAATACCGGAAGTAGCCATCAACTTGGTTATTTTAAATAGGGACCCCCTACTTTTTTCTACATTTTCGGATTCTACGTCGAATTTGGAGTACAACGATACCCCATAGTTAACTCTTTGCTCCAAGGGCTTCGCCGATATTCAAGTTTTTGTGTCAAAAATTGAATTTGCAGGGGTAACTTTAAAAATTTATTATTCGAAAACGGTGAGAGATATTGCAAAACAGTTTTCAATGCTTTATTCAGGAAAGATCAAATTTTCTTATGGTATGCGTAACCGTCTAAAAAAGTGAAACTACGTCACTTTTTCAAAGCTCTCAACTTTTAAACTTTTAAACATCCGTAACTCCATTTTTTCAAATGGCACCCCCCATTTTGTTCTTCACCCTTGTTTTCCTTTTTCCCAGACCTTTAATTTGATGCAAAATTTCAAAAGCTGATTCAAACGGTTTCCGAGATATTCCATGTTTTAGTTACTTCTTGTGGAAAGTTGATAAAAAAATTAAATCGCTTGATGTTATTCTTTTGTTTTTATTATGATAATGTTTAAACGTCAAATTTTCGCTGCTTTTCCTGGCAGCTATTCGATTACATTCACCGTGTATTAATATTAAATTCAAAAAATCTTCATTAGTGTAACCCAAACGAGCCATTATTGACGAGAAGTATAAGTTCAAGCAGCAAAAATTTGACGTTTAAACATTAACATAATAAAAACAAAAGAATAACATCAAGCGACTTAATTTTTTTATCAACTTTCCACAAGAAGTAACTAAAACATGGAATATCTCGGAAACCGTTTGGAGCAGCTTTTGACATTTTGCATCAAATTAAAGGTCTGGGAAAAAGGAAAACAAGGGTGAAGAACAAAATGGGGGGGTGCCATTTGAAAAAATGGAGTTACGGATGTTTAAAAGTTTAAAAGTTGAGAGCTTTGAAAAAGTGACGTAGTCTCACTTTTTTAGACGGTTTCGTATACCATAAGAAAATTCGATCTTTCCTTAATAAAGCATTGAAAACTGTTTTGCAATATCTCTCACCGTTTTCGAATAATACATTTTTAAAGTTACCCCTGCAAATTCAATTTTTGACACAAAAACTTTAATATCGGCGAAGCCCTTGGAGCAAAGAGTTAACTATGGGGTATCGTTGTACTCCAAATTCGACGTAGAATCCGAAAATGTAGAAAAAATAGGGGGTCCCTATTTAAAATAACAAAGTTGATGGCTAGGTACTTCCGGAAGTGGTGCCATTTTGAACATATTTTAGTTCAATTCATCATGTGCCAAAACCTTTAAAGGACTTATCAGTTCAGCTTAATTTTCAAAGGTTTTCCATATCTTTCTAACTGACGCTCGTCAAGAATGACCCTGTATAATACAGTATATGATTGCACAAAATGAACGTTTATAACTCGAGAAAATGGAATAATACAACATAAAGGCTAAAGCCATTCAAAACTATCAGTTGTCGTTGCGTTTCAGCTCTCTATTTAATCGCAGTTTACTCAAGCGAAATCATTCGCTGACATTGGTTTCGTACTCCTTTTCTTTTATCGAAGAACTTTTTAAAAGTACGTCAACAAATAAAATTCTATTACTGAAAAACGCACTTACCTATCTTACACCACACTTACCAAGTAAATTATCTGAAATAGTAAATTCTCAAAGCTCCATTGATATAGAAGAGAGAAGGAAGGAGAAACAAAAAGTTAATTATGATAAAAGGCATAGGGCTAAAGATTTAAGTGAATTTGTAGCAGGTGATTCAGTTTGGGTTACGGATCTGAGAGCGTATGGCAGAATTGTAGGTCCAAGTGAGGAACCTAGATCCTATTTAGTTCAAACAAATCGTGGTGTTTTCAGAAGAAATCGGTGGCATCTAATTAATGCTCCGTACTATAACTACTCAGAATGTAGAACCTGTAAGGGAAAGAATTGTACAAAATGAAAACATACGTGAGGAGGTGCAAGTGGACACAAGTGTAGTTCAAAATGAGATGTGTGAGCGAAAATCTCTTGTTTCTTCGGAAAGTGATACGCCAGGACAAGTGAACAGTAAAGAGAAGGTAAATGACGATGTAGGTAGACCGTCTAGAAATCGTAATAAGCCTAAGTGGCATTCTGATTATATTATTTGATAAGTCTCATTATTGTTTGGTTTAAGTTAAGATTAAGTATTAGTTGTGTTTAACTTTTTATATGAAAAGGGAGATGTTGTGTAAGGTACATGAGACACGGCACTCTTGGTAGAAGATGGCGAGTAATCTTTGCAGAATGTACGTGCTTCGTCTGTATTTGTAGTTAATAAAGAGTAAACTGAAATATACATTACCTAATTATTGCCGTTAATAACAATACATTTATAATTTTAATTGTTTCTAGGTCACACACACTTACGTTGTTGCGTTGGTCCAACCAAGAGCACTTAACACCTAACTCATTTTGGAATGTTTTCTGTAAGATCCGATAAATATTGTCTTTTGTATGGCGCCCACGAGGGCGCCCACCAAGACCCTTTATATACTGGATCTAGAATGATTTTATTAGTAGTAGACTTAAAGACTCGATAGCATTTTCAGTGACATGAAGGTCATCAGCATCACATTTCTTTAATTTGCTTTTGTGCACCACAGAACACCCCACAATCAGTCTTCGTTTCTGCCTGTAGCTTAAATCGCAAAAATCAATCTGGCCACGGATCATTTTAAAATTAGTATTAGTACGGGAATATTTTATAGATAAATTAAACTTACCTTTAGAGATAGACTCGAAACCGCACTAAAACAAAAGCGTCCGCTGCAGCGCAACACCGCGATACTAATGCAACAATCACCAATAAACTTGGATTTAGTGCAGCAGCCGGCTAACTTGTTCAAAGGAGGTTTACACAAGTTAATCACCAATATAAATTAAACGAATTCCCCTTTACAGGTACGTAATGGAAATGAGGTAGGTACGTATTTGTAATTAAATTAAATTATACGTAGAACTGGTGAATTATTACATTCTTAGGTTCAACACCCACGATATAATTTGGTCCAACATATGCCACAAATAAAATAAAGTAGTGCTTAATACATATTAATTAATCCTAAATAGTGCCAAACTAGAATACTGAATGTATACAAATCTTCTAACATCATGTATATTAGTTGGTCTTGGAAACTCAGCTACTGCCTTAATCTTGTCCACAGCAGGGCGTATACCGAATTCCGATGCTTCATGACCAAGGTATTCAATATTTTCGTGGAGGAAGCGGAATTTATTAAATCTGAGCGTGTGCACCACAGAACACCCCACAATCAGTCTTCGTTTCTGCCTGTAGCTTAAATCGCAAAAATCAATCTGGCCACGGATCATTTTAAAATTAGTATTAGTACGGGAATATTTTATAGATAAATTAAACTTACCTTTAGAGATAGACTCGAAACCGCACTAAAACAAAAGCGTCCGCTGCAGCGCAACACCGCGATACTAATGCAACAATCACCAATAAACTTGGATTTAGTGCAGCAGCCGGCTAACTTGTTCAAAGGAGGTTTACACAAGTTAATCACCAATATAAATTAAACGAATTCCCCTTTACAGGTACGTAATGGAAATGAGGTAGGTACGTATTTGTAATTAAATTAAATTATACGTAGAACTGGTGAATTATTACATTCTTAGGTTCAACACCCACGATATAATTTGGTCCAACATATGCCACAAATAAAATAAAGTAGTGCTTAATACATATTAATTAATCCTAAATAGTGCCAAACTAGAATACTGAATGTATACAAATCTTCTAACATCATGTATATTAGTTGGTCTTGGAAACTCAGCTACTGCCTTAATCTTGTCCACAGCAGGGCGTATACCGAATTCCGATGCTTCATGACCAAGGTATTCAATATTTTCGTGGAGGAAGCGGAATTTATTAAATCTGAGCGTCAGACCAGCTTGTCTAAGGATACTAAAGATATGTGTAAGCTTTTCAAGACCTTCTTCTATGGATTTTGAGAATATTAACAAGTCGTCTATATATGCCATTGCAGTATTGAATCGCAGTAGCCCCAGAATTTGATTTATTGTTCTCTGGAACACGGCAGGTGCATTTACGAGTCCGAATGGCATCCTTAAAAACTCGTAGTGCCCATCTGGCGTCACAAAAGCAGTCTTAGGGATGGACTCTTGACTTATTGGGATTTGATGATATCCAGAGGCCAAATCTAGAGTTGTGAAATGGCGGTTGCCTTCCAGAGAGTCCAGGAGATCATCTATCCTAGGTAGTGGGTATTTATCCTTTGTTTTGCGGTTTAACGCCCTATAGTCAATACACATACGTGGCTCGCCATTCTTTTTCCTAACTAGCAAAACAGGGCTTGCGTATGGAGAACACGAATCACGAATGATTCTATTCTCCATAAGAACATTTTGGCTTCCCTAAGCTTCTTTTTGTAGATAGCCGTTAGAGACTTTTTTATTAAGTGAAGATTTATTTTGAGTTTGGTATTTAGCATACAGACTGCAAACTAATTGAAGTTTGTTTCTCATTCCGCGAAATTCTTGGTTAAACCATTGGATGTGCGAAGCATTATTTCTGTATGTAGTGTTAGTAATTGGGAAACTTGCTGTCCAGAAGTTACAAACTATGCCTGTGCCTGCGCATTCCTCTACTTTTCGCAGTAACAATGGTGCTATTGCTCTTCACCCTTCTGACCCTTCAGTAATCGGAGATGCTATTACGTCCTCGGTTGGACAGTTAGAAATATGGTTACAATAATATGTCCATGTTACAAAAAATATACATAAATATGTAACATAACTTTGTAACGTGAATGAGCTCTTTGAGATATATATATATCAATCATACATATGTGTGTTTACTGGGTGGTTCCTTTTTGTAAAATAAACTGCAATGATTGTACAATACGCGTTGGTTCTAGTCACTTATTAAATGAAACGCGACTCGATTTTAATATCACTTGGGTGTTTTTTGCTAAACATAATAGGTATGCATGTTCCGGAAACATTTAGTGCAATAAACTCAATTTCGTATATATTGTCACTTGGTACTGCATCGGAATTAAGTCTAGGATATTTTAATTTTTTTGTTACAAGTTGACCAGTTCGTGAGTCTTGTTCCGTAATAGTCCAAATAATATTTTCTTCAGGGAAATGTAAATGACATATCTACCTTTGAATGTTGTGTTACAGTGAATTTTGTACGTGGTAGCAGGTATGGCTGTAATCCACTTTTCACGTAATGTCTCATGTTTGGGAAAACTAAATAGATGTACCTTTCCCCCGTTTGCGTAGTTGCATCGGCATCTAGGGGCACAGCACTTGTTCGGCATATTCACAGATTTTCACAAACAAACGGAGAAAAGTCTCTAAAAACTTTGCAATTTGCGCAATACCTCCAAATGACGTTTCACTTTCTATCAAACAACGACTATCTGATGAAGAGAAAATTCAACTCATTGAACACCCGTGGATCCAAGACGTAACCAATCAGTTTCCTATTTCTGAAGGCAAACGTAATTTAAAATTTCAACATTCCTGGCTACGTTCTTCTGTATGGTTGACATACTCGTGCAAAGAAGATGGTGCATACTGCCGGTATTGCATAGCCTTCTCGCAAGAGTTTACTGGCAAAGGCACTCACCAAACTGCCAATACATTTGTGCTTGCTCCTTTCCGTAATTGAAAAAAAGCTGTCGAGAAACTTAAAGAGTACCAAAGCAAGGAATATCACAAAAACGCCATGGAGAAAGTTCAAAATTTCAAACATATCTTTGAAAATGAGGCAAATGATGTATTGGCAGGCCTTGACGCTGAGAGAAAGCGAAAACAAATCGAAAACAAAAAGAAATTAATTCCCATAATTAGAGCAGTTTTACTATGTGGTAGACAAGGACACACTCTAAGAGGGCCTAGAGATTTCGGACCATTGGACTTTAAAATGCCTGTAGAAAATTATGGTAATTTTCGGGCATATAATAATAATATAATAATTTCTTTATTGCCCAACAGATATACTCCAACTACAGGACAAAAATTCAACATACAGAGTTGATAACGGTGATTTAGTACAAATTAAAGGTATATGATAATAGTTATTTATGGTATAAGTGTGTTATTTTACAAATAAGTCACGCGAGAAAAAAGTAAGCCCACGAGGCCGTCAGGCCGAGTGGGGTTATTTTCTCAAGTGACTTATTTGTAATTAACACACGTGCACCATACAAAACATTATCCAACACCTCCTCAAGCTGGTTTAAAACGTGGAAATCTTAAAAACTGCGTGTTCCGCGAAAAGCTAGAGTGCATGGAATACAAAAGCAATAATTCGTTGCTATGGGGAATAATAACAACAAAAAATTTAGTCAGAAAATTTATATGGATTTACTTATGGTTCCTGTACTTTATCTTGCTAGTGAGTTATTTTACGTCCATAACTCATTAGTGGGTTATATTATACCTTACTCGTTTAATTTCGTCATGATAATGACTGGATAACATAGAGGTGTTGGATAATAGTTATTTATGGTATAAGTGTGTTATTTTACAAATAAGTCACGCGAGAAAAAAGTAAGCCCACGAGGCCGTCAGGATAAATAAATAAACAAATTTAAGAGAAAGAAAAAAAAATAGGTAGATTGATTTTTAGGTAGTGTTCACAAAATAATTTAAGCTTACATAGAGTCTTAACGTATTGAAGTAGATGCAATATCCTTTAGTGCTTGTAAGGATAAGAAGTTTATATCGCATTCTGACGCTATTGTGTTGTAGTTATCACACATGACAAATATAGGACATTTCCTCGGTAGGTTGGTATGTGGTGTCTTATAATAAAAGGTATTAAGATTACGAAACAAATGTTGTGGAACAGTAAATTTAAGTTGGGAAACAAGAGACATAGAATCGATTTTGTTATTTAACAATTTATATAGAATTACTACACTATTTGGCTTTCTTCTAAAATCTAAGCTATAGACATTGAACTTTACGAGGAGTAACTTGTGGTCGTAGCCAATGGGAGGATAAATACCATCAATCTTGAAAAACAAGAACTTAAGAAATTTCCTCTATACAGCTTCAACTTTAGTCTTGTGACAGTTATAATAGGGAAACCATACCAGAGAGCAATACTCCATCTTGGACCGAACAATTGTTTCATATAACACCTTCACAGAAGAAATGTTTGTAAAGCTTTTACAGTTTCGTATGATAAATTCGCACATTCGGATTCTTGACTTGCAAATGTTATTGATGTGGTCATTGAAAGTGAACATAGAAATGGTGGAGCTACAACGTGTAAGCGTTGTCAGGTCACATGTGTATGGGTATAAAATAGGACTTAACTTTTTTGTATACGTTACAACCTTACACTTAGAAATGTTTAGTTGTAAGCCATATTTACCGCACCACTCTTGTATTGTATCTAGGTTAGCTTGTAATATCTGGCAGTCCGAACTTTGACATTTATGAATATTTTTAAGTCATCTGCAAACATTACCTTTTCGCATGAGAGGCATGGTATTAGGTCATCCACAAACAGGAGGAATAAGAGTGGTCCTAAGTTTGATCCTTGAGGCACTCCTGATGTCACTGGAAAGTAGCACGATTTAAAGTTATTGTACGACACGTAGGGGAGCGGTGGGTACAATGAGACAGTGAGAACATTAAGACAATGTTCAAAATTCCCGCTTCTTAAACTTATCGTGTTTATGAACATCAGGTCTGTCACTTTGCTATTCGTGCCTGTTTGTTAACTTAAAATTTATCAAGCCAGTTGCACAAACAAATTGCAACCGTTGGATGAGTATTGAAACTGTTTCAGACCTTTTATAATGCTGCCATAGATTCGTGGATGATGGCCCATCCTGGGGAAACATAAAAACTTTGTTATCAAGGTTAACAGCAGAGCTGGGGAGGATTCGAATCACTTAGGATTCGAATCCCGGATTCGAATCCTTTTGGAGGATTCGAATACTCTAAAAGAAAAGGATTCGTGATTCGGATTCATGACACCATTACAAAAGGATTCCTAACAATGATGATGCGAATCCTTTTGCGTTTGCCCTTCCGAGTGCGCCCGCGCATGTAAATTGTAAGTCAGATGCTTCCTCGTTCCTCGTGTGTTCAGTTGCTTTTTTTTTTGTACATTTTGGCATTGAATAAAAACATTAATTTTGTTCCGGTTCTACAATCTACAACCAATTAGCGTAGCTCCTTCTCTTAAACTTTGGGTGAGTTTTGTTTCTACGTTATTTACGTAATTCTACGAAATCCTTCACTCAGCGTTTAGTTTGTACCTGAAAATGTTAACGATTCGATGTGACATTTCCGCGAATTCAGTTACGTCCAGTCACGATAACGAAAATCGATATCACAATTCACAAACATAAACGTTCTAGGTTATAGCGGTTCAGTTTTAATGCTGAGAATTCAAAACTGGCGTGGTCAAGTTTAATTGATATTTTATTTATAATTTTATTGTTTTTACTCTTTTCATCAAATGTGGAATGTGGATAATAAAATACTAATCTGTCACACAAAAATGCGCTGAAGTCCCTTCGATCTTACACGAGGATTTTTCTAATTTTCTTATATTGCTTTTGCTTTATAAGTATAATTTCTTATTTCAACTGAAATATGAATTCCACGACACTACTTCTGTGAGTCCAAAATCTAAAAACACGCACTTTTCATTTGTAGGTATTATAGAAATCTACAAGTTAATTTGCAATTAAACGTATGTATACTAAAAGTATATGCCTACCAATTACCAAACAATATTCGAAACATTGCACTACACTATCGAATGTTTTTTTTTCAAATAATCATTACATAACAGTGGGTTCTATTCGCAGTATTATTTATTTTCATTTTTTCTGGGTCCCAGTATTGCCCCTGAAGTGCCGATAATGTCAAGTAGAGGAAAAAAGATGGTCGATTTGACATTGGCATCATCATCATTAGATGCCGAATACATGGCGATGTCTGCTGATGCTGATGTGTCTCCTCAAATAAACAATTATAAAGAAAATAGCATAGAAGACCCCTTTGCCAATACATCAGACAACGATCCATCATATTCTACCCCTAGGGAATACAGCTCGAGCTCGACAGATGACGAGTTATCTACAACACGGAATAAAAAGAAGAGACCAATAAAGTTGACTGATTTTTTTAGAAAAAATGAAAAAAAAGGTGACGATGTAAATCTTTCGGAGAAAGAAAATGTAGAAAAGACTGTCAACGAGCCTGGTAGATGTGAAAGTGTTGCAATATTGGACGGTAAATATTTTAAAGTGATAAAACTAGAAAATGATCACGTTGAAGCTTCTTGCCAGTTGTGCTTACCCAACGTGAAACACATTAAAGGAAAATTACAATCATCATCAAATTTTGTGAGGCACTTAAAAAGAGTGCATCCTGAAAACGTCAATGGTTACAATTCTTATAAAAAAATTAAGAAAGATTCACGAATTAAAATGCGAATCGACAACGAAAGCGAAACTAATAATGTATTAACGCCAACACCCAAATAACACAAGTATATGGTATGCATATTAAATGTATATGCCTAGATGGATATATAAATATTCAATGTATGTACATATTTAACATTGTGTATGTTCTTGGTACATGATATGTATATTACATTGGTTCCACATCTGTATATGCAATGAATAT